>NC_059378.1:21847289-22147752 GCF_019703515.2 Myxocyprinus asiaticus | reverse complement strand
TATTACTTATATAGTCCTATGCATTTTTACACCCCTACTGTATACACTTAAAGTAACATTATTACAAGTCAGAGGTAAACAACTAACACTATTTGGATAATGCCGACCAACATAGTTCTATAGTTTCCTTTTATATTTTACTAGAGTAATATTATCATTAATCAGAGGTCATGACTAAAACTATTTAGATGGGTCGATCAACATTACGTTGTTCCAAATAGTATTTTATATAACACTTAACTAAAGCCAAATGGTTAGTAAGAGAGCTAAAATACCAGTTGACGTGCCTCATGCTCCATCAAACGCTGGGCCTTAGTTTTGACAAACCTTGATTTGTGAGATTTGTGGTAACATGGATTTAACATATTTAACGTAAACTAATAATTTCAGATTAAGTCAGAATAGAATCTTGTTTAACAAATATGTGACATGCCAACTGCATAAGAGAGAGGAGAAGGGGAGAATGGGATGGATGTGGAAGAACAAGTGAATTTGCAGTTTACTCACTGTGGGTTGTGGTGCTTGAGGTAGAGATGTTTATTTTGTGAGAGAGTTCCAATGTTGATTTTCTAGGTCCTATCAGGATGTTTGCCAGCAAATTAAAAGAGTTTAGAGTTGGTTCTATTGCCTATATACATTGTAAAGTCCAGCTTTTAAGCTTTAAAACAGCACCCATTTTGTGTAGGTCAAGCGAGATTATATTATATTATTTATTTATTTATTTTTCTTCAGCACAGAGCCTCAAAAGTATGCCACAATATTTATATATTATTATTCAAGCGATTCAAAAGCAAACATAAAGTTAATGCCTGTGTTATTTTCTTTCTGCATGGCAGACAACATGTTTAATATATAATATGTATCTACATCTCAACATGTTCATACTTTGATTAACTCGTTTTTAATTCTACAATAATTTAGGACATTATTTTGAATCCATGAATTGCATCACATTTGTTTATTTATAAAATGTATATCTCTCTCTCTCTCTTTTTTTTTTTTTTTTTTTTTTTTTTAAGAAATAAATGCATTTTGTTAGTATATTTACAGAACGACACACCAACCAATGCAGAACTATAAATGCAAACCACCGTTGGCCACTATGTGGAGCCTACGGCATATGTTTGACGCAAAAGTCTAAATCGGCCTTTAGAGTATTGCTCTTTTCACTTGGCCCAGTAAGCCACCATCCAGAACACCTTAGCAACCACATAAAGCAGCCTTAGATGCAGTTTGCAACTGCATAACAAAATGCTGAAAAACACCCAGTACGCCTTAGCTACAACTCACAATACCTTAGCATTGTGGCAGTGACTTTTGCAAGGCTCACAAGCAACATTCACATTTCCATGAGAAAATGTACAAAATCAAATTTTCAAGTCTTCATGGCATTTACAGATGCACACACACACACACACACACAAAAATGCATAGAGCCATGAGTTTTTTTCTGGTTTCACTTAAATTATTGTTCACACAGTTTCATATGAACTTCAAAGCTTAAATGATGTCCAAAATAGTGACTGTGAAAACAAAGCAGTTCTCAGTGCTTAGAAATGTGTCTCTTTGAATCTAATTGTGAGAACAAAAACAGAATCATTCTCTAATTTACATAATTTACAAAGAATATTTTAAGAAGCAATACCACATGTCTAATTAAAATTTGATTAAGTTTATATTCATAGTGGTTTTCTTTGTAAGCATCTTTGAAGATTTTTATATGTGTAAGTTTCCTTGCTAAATAATTCTTTTTGCTGTATTTTCTTGTCTTTTATATTATCTCTGCAGTAAATATTATTTGGTGTGTTTTTTTTTTTAAATCTTCTGTTAGGGTCACAAAATATTGACACTAGTAGGCATCTTTCAGTCAGCAATTCAACAATAAAGCTTTATTCATTTATTTTAATTATTTGTTTTATGCAGTTTTGAATTCCTGGGTCACTTTATGTAATTTAAAGGAATGTTCCCATTCATGATCATATAAATCCAGTTAACCCGGTAACTATCACACAATGTGTCCAAGGATACCAAATGGGCTGTTAACAGTTAAAAATCTACATTACCTACAGAAATTACATTAGTAATGCATAATCAGAAGTTCATCTGCAGAACAGAAGTCCCACCACTCAAAGGATGATTTAGACAATTTAACTGTGCAATTAATACTCATTTTGTACGGTATAATTAATAGAAGGGCTTTAGCAAAAATATAAGCTTCTAATTTCTCCTTTTAAACACTCGGGAATGCCTTGACTGGTCCCATTTTATATTAGGTGTCTTTAACTTCTACATACTATATACTGTACTATATGTATTGCACAATTAAGCATTTGAAACAACGTACTCATTGTAAACTTAGGCAAAGGCTTATTCTTTTTTTTAAATGTAAGTACATAGCAGTTAAAGACACCTAATATAAAGTGGGTCACCATGCCCCATAGACTTCTATTATAAGTGCATTACTATAAACACAATTTTTTATTTATTTATTTATTTTTAAACTGAGGGACAAGTCGAAATTCTTACTCTCAACTGGATTGTTTTGTCTCACAGTATTCTTACCGTGTCTGCTTATAGTGAACCCCCCCCAACTTATAGTTTCCTCCTTAATGGAATAGCTGACCTAAAACTGAAAATTCGCTCATTATTCACTTACCCTGTTACCATCCCAGATGTGTATGACTATATTTATTCAGCAGAACACAAATTAAGATTTTTAGAAAAAGATAGAGCTCTGTCAGGTCCTTATAATAGAAGTACATGGATGCCAGCACTTTGACGGTCCAAAAGTCATATTTGGGCAGCATAAAAGTAATCCGCACGACTCCAGTCAATCAGTGAATGTCTTAAGCAAATCCATAAGTTTGTGTAAAAAATAAATAGATAATTACAACGTTATTCACTTTTAAAAGCACTTCCTACCAGCAGCTGACACAAAGTTCACACGACAATTCTGAAGCAGCGCTTATTTACAAAAAGAAGAAGAACGTCACGCGAGAGTTCGGCCATTTCAAACAGCATCAGAGCCCTGGATGGAAGCGCCGATTTAAAGTTAAAAACGATTTTAATTATTGACTTGTTTCTTACATAAACCTATCGATTCGCTTCAGAAGACATTCATTGATCGACTGGAGTCACGTGGAATACTTTTATGTTGCCTAAATATGACTTTTGGACCATCAAAGTGCTGGCATGTACTTCCAATATAAGGACCTGACAGAGCTCTGTCTTCTTCTAAAAATCTTAATTTGTGTTCTGCTGAAGAAAGACAGTCATACACATCTCTGATGCATCAGGGTTAGGGTTAGGATAACCCTAACCCTAAGTGAATAATGAGAGAATTTTCATTTTTGGGTGAGCGATTCCTTTAAACAATTTACTAGTTGTTTTATTTAATTTTATTAATAATATTACTCAGAGACATTTTACTGCCTTTTTAAGGATAATGTATTCAGGAACTCAAATTACTTTTTTAATTGCCATAGAGTTGAACTGAAGGATATTTGAAAGACAATTTAAGCTTTTTAAATAGGGGAAATAAAGGAGAGGAGAACAACATTGGACTTTTCCCCTGCCTGTTCAAATTTTACAAAAGGTCATTGAGTTTGGGAGTCAGCCAGCGGCCTACACTTGTATGTTTGTTTGTGTGTGTGTGTGTGTGTTTGCCTGCCCGCCTTCCTCTCTGGCCATGTTTGTCTTTGTTTACTGCTCTGTTGGACCTTGGAGAGAACAGAAAAACTACAATCCTCTCGTGATTCCAGTGTTGGCCTGGTTTTCAAAGTTGAGGCACTGTTTTATAATTGAAAGGTCTCCACTCTCTGTACTGGTCAGATGTCAAGCATGCCTATGGACTTACCCACAATGCAGTAAGAAACATCTCACAGAACATCTCACCTTTCTCAGACCTTTCAGAACCAGGCCCTCATGTCTACCCTTACAAATAATCACAATACAACAATCACACAATGCATACTTCTTTCTTCTGTAGGCCTAATTGTCAAACATGAGCTACAGTTTACACTTGCATTTGAAGATAACTACCTTTAATAAACGTTGACCTCGTGGTAGATTTTTAGTTTTGCAGAGTCTTTTTATGTCCAGCATCAAAACCAACGTCTGGTCCACTTTGCAGCTTATTCAGTTTCACAGCAAACTGATAGAATAATGTACACCCCAACTCCCGGAAGTTGTGTTAAAACAAACCAATAAGATCAGGACTGCGGATCAGATTTCAGCCAGCTCTTGCAAAATATGTCAGACGATCAGTGAACGGATTCTGGCGGTCTATGGGCGTGACGTCTGAGGTTAAACTTGTATGACATTCCTATCAAATAGATACAACCTCTCACCCTGTCACTATACTGTATACAGACACATTACACAGTCGCTGCAGGCATAAACATAGTATTAAAGGTCTCTCCTTAACTATATTTATAGTTTCAGCTATGAAATTAACTTAGGTGCCTTTAAGCTGCTTAGTTGCAAATATTTGACCTCCGATGACAGTGAGTGATTACTGATAGCACAGGCATTTCTGGTGTACCATTAGCATGCCATTACGCATAATTACTCCGCACAGCAGAGGGGAATTGAACTGAGCTGTGCATTTAAGCAGAAATGAGCTTGTTTAATAGAACTCAGTCCTGTCAGTAAGTGTGGGGGTTCAGGAGAGGTGGTCGAGAGTATGCATGTATGCTTATGTAGGTTGTCTCTTTTTTGTGGTCTGTATAGAGATTTTTATAGTCCTTGCTGAGTTAGTGGTTAGAGGAGTGTGTGTGTTGTGAGCGGTGGGTGTTTTATTTTTATATGGTTGGTTGTATCTGTGTCTGGTATTTGAAGAAGTGGATCTTTGTGTGTGTGTTTGTGTGTGTGGGCTAAAGTACACATTAGTATACATTGTGTTAAGCAACGTGGCGTTTCATGATAAGTTGCTCAAGTTTTAAAAATGGCATATCTGATGAAACTAGAGACTCTCTAATGTTTTTCAATGTAAAGGTTTCTTACAAGATGTAGTTTTGTTGGCATTATTCCCATAGACAAACTCCGATGTGCTCAGCACCATGTTGTTTTGTCACATGACTTCATCGAAAGTTTAACCGTTTACATACAGCTTGGTTACTTGGTTTTCCTGTAAATAGAGAAGAAAAAAATCAATAATATTTCAACTTTCTCTGATTGAATGACAGCTCGTAGCACTATAAGTTGAGTCAAAGCAAAGGCCATTTAATATTGATTTTAACTCTCAGGTTATGCCATTTCTTTGAAAACTGCTTCGCTTCTTTTGGCAGATTTAAACATTTTCTGAAACATTATACCACTGTGGAGGAGCCGGTAGAATCTTGGCCTGTGCTGTAAGAAAAATAATAACTGTTTGGTGTAATTTCTTATATCTTATTTTTTACTTTTTCAAGTTAATTGGGATGATGTGTTGTTACGGGAGATACCTGGAGAATAATCCACCTCAGCATTTGATATAGATGTTTAAAGTTCTTAATACAACGGCTAGTTGTAGTCCTGAATTCTGATTTGTCAATACAGCATTCTAGCCATGCTAAAATAGAAAATACAGTAGCATATATAAGCTATATCATGCGGAACACCAGTTTACCTAGCACTGCACAACAGCCATAAAAACATTGTTACTGTTTACATGTAAGGGATTAAAAACTTCTTGTAGAGGGATGGCACTTAATGAATTTACTTAGTAAAATAATATTTTGTTGAATGAGTTGCAGTGGGTCTACTGCATATCATGCTTAACAACAGCCTTTAGCTGTGACTTTATTCAAAATATAGCACAGCCTCTCATACTTAATTGTTTCAGTGTTGTGATACTGCATCCATACATTGAAACATAATATTAATACCCTATTGTTCTTATTTTGTATGTCAAGGCTTGGCAAAAATTCATAGTATGTACTGTATCTAGCCTGATCTCATGAAATTTACATGACTGTGGTGACATTTTTGCTAAATGATACTACGTGGTTAATTTCAGGCATTGCGGAAGTATCGAGGTGAAATATCCACTTTGTGTAGCTTATCACGTTTTGGTGGCTTTCCACCAGTTACCGCACCTTAGCACATCTCTTTGGGTGGGTAAGCCAATGTCTGTATTATCGTAAAATAGGTTTCCACTGCTTTGGCTGCCCTGTGACATATATATGACCTATGGATGTGTTCCATTCAGAAGTGATCATCCATATGCCCTATTCACCTTAAAAGACTTCCACTGTTAGAGTTACAGAGGGTTGAAATGTGTAAAAAAAAAACAACAGCCATTTTGAACACACATTTTAAGTCATTTTTAGTGAAAATAATTTTTGTAACAATCCTACAGTGTGGGCATCATTATTATTTCCCATTCAAAGTGCCCTGTGAAGACATAATTTATGCCGTTTGGAATGCAGTATATGACGACTTGTCGCAAAACCTGACGTAACAACCTATCGTGCACAGCGAAAAACAAAAAACGGACTTTCCGATTAACAGAAGTGTTAACAATAATTTTAATATCAGCCATCCTGTTTCTATATATCAGTATCGGCATCACCCATTGAAAAACCCATATCGGTCGATCACTAGAAATGACCAAATAGTGAACTATCAGTAAAGTTGTTTTTCATTTTCAATCTATTCACTTGGGGCCTTCAAGCAAGAGCCACTAATAGTTGTGTGTGACACTAAGGCAGGTATAACTTTTCTTTTGCCAAATGTGAATTAATGCTGGAAATCATGGGTAACCATACTTTGATTGCGCTGAGAGTTGAATAAGGAGCCCTGATTTGAGAATTATGAAATTTTTAGAGCTAATCACATGCCTTTGTGATGGCAGTGTGTCACTTTTGTCCCCTGGAACGACCAGCAATTTGTTTTGAAAATGGACTGAACTGAAAAGACCCCCGCCTTTCTACTATTTCATGGGTCATTTCATATTTTTGAATTTATTTTATCCGCCTCCAACAATATCTGGCCTTAATTTGATATGTGAAAACATTTCTGGTAATGTGCTCAGCCGTTTATTTGAAAACAATGTTAGGAGGCACATATGTGATTAGATTAGTTGGCACATCTAGAAATTCTGCATAATGACTGCCCCTCTGAAATTTCTTGCCGCATGCTGAGTAAACCACTGTGCTTCGAAGTATTACCCACTTCATCATTTATTTAGAACATTATGCACTCTTCAGAAATTGCAACACAGATGATGCGTTTAGTCTGTATACATTGTATACTACAGTATATACTGTACTGTCACCTGTCAAAAAAAATCTGTTTGAGTGCCAAAGTACTCAACATCAATTAAGGTTATGCATGTATACTTATAAAAGTTGTAAACAGTAATTTACACATTGGTAGTAATACATGATGTTACCACTTGAGTTCAGCAAGACCTTTTCGGAAGGCATTGCAGTTTCATAACATGTGGAACTATGAGAAAATGTGTATTTCTTTGAAAGACAGGAGGGATGGAAGAACATATTGCAATCTTTCATTGCCTTTCTGTGTTATGTGAACATCTGGACTCGTCCGTCTCCGTTCAAGTGCCACTTAAAATGCTGAAACATGCCTTTCCGTGCACACAGAGTCCTCCATATGTCATATGAGAGACTAATGTAAATATCAAAGCTGGTTTTGTTTAAAACATTATTTAGCTTAGAATCAGTTTTATGCTGTTACAATTATGGACACTGATTATATTTTGTATTAATAAGTGGTTAAAGGTGATGTGTGTAACCTCCTTTAAAATTCTATTGTATTCTGTTCTGCTCTGCTATATTATGTTCTATTCTATTCTATTCTATTCTATTCTGTTCTGTTCTGCTATATTCTGTTCTGTTCTATTCTATTCTATTCTGTTCTGCTATATTCTGTTCTGTTCTATTCTATTCTGTTCTGCTCTGCTATATTATGTTCTGTTCTATTATATTCTGTTTTGCTATATTCTGTTCTGTTCTGTTCTGTTCTGTTCTATTCTGTTCTGCTATATTCTGTTCTATTCTATTCTATTCTATTCTGTTCTGTTCTGCTATATTCTGTTCTGTTCTATTCTATTCTATTCTGTTCTGCTATATTCTGTTCTGTTCTATTCTGTTCTGTTCTGCTCTGCTATATTATGTTATGTTCTGTTCTATTCTTATCTCCTCTGCTCTGCTATATTATGTTCTGTTCTGTTCTGTTCTGCTCTGTTATGTTCTGCTCTGTTCTGTTCTGTTATGTTTTGCTCTGCTATATTATGTTCTGCTCTGTTCTATTCTGTTCTGTTCTGCTCTGCTATATTATGTTCTGTCCTGTTATATTCTTGTCACCTCTGCTCTGCTATATTCTGTTCTGTTCTATTCTATTATATTCTGTTCTGTTCTGTTCTGTTCTGCTCTGCTATATTATGTTCTGATCTGTTCTATTCTGTTCTCCTCTGCTCTACTATATCATGTTCTGTCCTGTTCTATTCTTGTCTCCTCTGCTTTGCTATAATATGTTCTGTTCTATTCTGTTCTCCTCTGCTGTGCTGTATTCTGTTCTGTTCTGTTCTATTCTGTTCTGTTCTGCTCTGCTATATTATGTTCTGTTCTGTTCAGTTCTGTTCTCTTCTGCTCTGCTATATCATGTTCTGATCAGTTCTATTCTATTCTATTTTAATAGTTCTCTAGCATAATTTGGATATTTCTAAATAAATAAATTTGTGCATTGTGTATGATAATCTGATGTGTAAACATGTGCTTGAATTGTTTTTAACCTTGTATATATACTAAGTCCTCCTGAGGAGAAGTGTTAAAAGTTTTTTTCTAATGTCACATATAATGGCAGCACTTTTCCCCCTTTTTTTTTTTCTTCTCCTGCTTTTTTAACCTTAACTTTGTTTGGTGAACATTCTTTCGTACTTGTTTACTCGGAATGAACATTTGAGACTGGTGACCTGATAACCTGTCTGGAATAAAGTTATGGTTGAATGATCATTTGACAATGAACTTGAAAAGAGAACTACAGTATTTCCTAGATTTTCATTTGTAAGTACTTTTCTATTCAGGCTTCAGTGGCTCTTTTGCAGGAATCTTTAGAATTAGTCTTTAAGAAGCAATGTTCAGTTAATGGCAAAAAAGATGAATGGATGGAATTTCTAAGTGGTACTAGATTACACATAAACAGAGAAATAATCAAGAATGAGGAAAGAATTGTTATTTATCTGTTATGCAAATTATTTTTGACCAAACTGAAGTTATTTTCAGTTTCATAGTTTTACCCTGAGAAGTTTGGTTTTGGTGTTTTGGCAAGTTTGTGTCTGGCACTGGGCAGATCTCACCTCGCCTACACACCACATGCTCCCGTCAGAGACTGATACACAGCCCAAATCATTTTACTCTGAGTGCCAATAACAGGAAACCCCTCAGCAGACTTATCCTTATGATAGATAGATAGATAGATAGATAGATAGAAGGATAGATAGATAGAAATAAAGGAAGAAAGAGGGAGGGAGGAAGAGAGAGAGGTGTGCTGTAATCCCGTGGCCTGTCTTTTAAAGAGGTTATGGCTGCGGTTAATCAGGAGAGGCTGGTGTAATGTGTGCCTGCTGTGAGGGCTCTCTGTGGGTGGTGAACTCCTCTGATTGCCCCTCTTTCATTAGCCTGTCAGAACCCACCGGAGGACCACAAACACACGGCTCGACCTCTACCACAGAGGTCAAACACTCTCTCTCTCTCTCTCTCTCTCTCTCTCTTACACACACACACACGCTATCATTCATCTTGATGCACTTATGTGGTCCGATGGCTCCTCTTGGTTCATCAATAGCTGTCCTCAGCTCAGGTTTAATTCTTGCTGAACCTCTAAACTCTGTTTTGTGTCTGTTTGTCCTTCTCAGTTGTTCTAGTTGTATTTTATTGTTGAGACAAATAGATCACTCTTATAATACATGGTTGTCACTCATAGAGACCTTGAGTGATTGTTGTCCAAAGCAAGACAATTCTGTACTTCCTCCATCGCTGTGATGGGAGGGGGATGATGGGAACATCCATTAGGAAGAGTAAGGAGATGCTAGTCTGTGGGAATAATATGCACTTTTGGATGGACAGAAATTCTGACCACAAAGTGTACATACATTTTTCGCTTATTTCTTTAGTGTTTCTTAAGCACTATTAATTGAAATCAAGTTATTATACTGTATGATTGTAGTAATTATTGTGGTATTATTGTGGTATCAAATTTCAGATAAACCTGCCCCAAATGGCCTGTAAAAGCAAAGCAAAGCAAAGCAAAACAAACTGTTGTCAGTTGCTTTACCTGTCTAAGTGGTTAGTTCTTGAGCAGAATATGCTGCAAAGTCGACCAGACTTCATTTTGATAGTCAAAGGCTGTGCTTGAAAGCTGAAAAAAGCTGCCCTTCGGAGGAGTAAGTAAAAGCAGTCATTTGTTTATAAATGTCTCATTCTTTTTTCTTTTTTTTTTCTTTTTTTTCTTTCTTTTACTTCTGACTTCTAAGCATTAAAGTATGGTTAATGACAAAAAGGTTGCCGAAGGTGATAAAAAAAAAATTTAAAGATAATTTGAAAAATTAATTTAAAAATAATTTGTCAAGTCCGTAAAAAATTTAATATAATTGTCTATGTTGGTTTCACAGATTTTTGAAAAGCATTTATAGCATTTCTACAAAATGTATTTAATGATTTTAAAAATGTCATGTGGTATAACCATCAAGTAAAAGGTATTAAAATAATTCCATTGCACTTTGAATACATGAGTGTATGCAACTTAATCATTCATAAAAAAATAAATTAAAAAAAATAAAATAAAAAACAATTATTTAAACAAATTTATCATGAATTTCTGAGTCAAAAATATCAAGATATCAGGGTTACACAGAATGACCTGAACAAAATGTGCCTTTTCATAAAAATGTCAAAATATTGATATTTTATATGACAAAATATTATATATATATATATATATATATATATATATACAGTGCATTCGGAAAGTATTCACAGCGCTTCACTTTTTCCACATTTTGTTATGTTACAGCCTTATTCCAAAATGGATTAAATTCATTATTTTCCTCAAAATTCTACAAACAATACCCCATAATGACAACGTGAAAGAAGTTTGTTTGAAATCTTTGCAAATTTATTAAAAATAAAAAACGGAAAAAAAAAAAATCACATGTACATAAGTATTCACAGCCTTTGCCATGACACTCAAAATTGAGCTCAGGTGCATCCTGTTTCCACTGATCATCCTTGAGATGTTTCTACAACTTGATTGGAGTCCACCTGTGGTAAATTCAGTTGATTGGACATGATTTGGAAAGGCACACACCTGTCTATATAAGATCCCACAGTTAACAGTGCATGTCAGAGCACAAACCAAGCCATGAAGTCCAAGGAATTGTCTATAGACCTCCAAGACAGGATTGTATCGAGGCACAGATCTGGGGAAGGGTACAGAAAAATTTCTGCAGCATTGAAGGTCCCAATGAGCACAGTGGCCTCCAACATCCATAAATGGAAGAAGTTTGGAACCACCAGGAATCTTCCTAGAGCTGGCCGCCCGGCCAAACTGAGCAATCAGGGGAGAAGGGCCTTAGTCAGGGAGGTGACCAAGAACCCGATGGTCACTCTGACAGAGCTCTAGCGTTTCTCTGTGGAGAGAGGAGAACCTTCCAGAAGAACAACCATCTCTGCAGCACTCCACCAATCAGGCCTGTATGGTAGAGTGGCCAGACGGAAGCCACTCCTCAGAAAAAGGCACATGACAGCCCACCTGGAGTTTGCCAAAAGGCACCTGAAGGACTCTCAGACCATGAGAAACAAAATTCTCTGGTCTCTTTGGCCTGAATGGCAAGCGTCATGTCTGGAGGAAACCAGGCACCGCTCATCACCTGGCCAATACCATCCCTACAGTGAAACATGATGGTGGCAGCATCATGCTGTGGGGATGTTTTTCAGTGGCAGGAACTGGGAGACTAGTCAGGATCGAGGGAAAGATGAATGCAGCAATGTACAGAGACATCCTTGATGAAAACCTGCTCCAGAGCGCTCTGGACCTCAGACTGGGGCGAAAGTTCATCTTCCAAAAGGACAACGACCCTAAGCACACTGCCAAGATAACAAAGGAGTGGCTACGGGACAACTCTGTGAATATCCTTGAGTGGCCCAGCCAGAGCCCAGACTTGAACCCGATTGAGCATCTCTGGAGAGATCTGTAAATGGCTGTGCACCGACGCTCCCCATCCAACCTGATGGAGCTTGAGAGGTCCTGCAAAGAAGAATGGGAGAAACTGCCCAAAAATAGGTGTGCCAAGCTTGTAGCATCATACTCAAAAAGACTTGAGGCTGTAATTGGTGCCAAAGGTGCTTCAACAGAGTATTGAGCAAAGGCTGTGAATACTTATGTACATGTGATTTCTTTTCATTTTTTATTTGTAATAAATTTGCAAAGATTTCAAACAAACTTCTTTCACGTTGTCATTATGGGGTATTGTTTGTAGAATTTTGAGGAAAATAATGAATTTAATCCATTTTGGAATAAGGCTGTAACATAACAAAATGTGGAAAAAGTGAAGCGCTGTGAATACTTTCCGGATGCACTGTATATATATATATATATATATATATAATTTATTTATTTTTAAGAATTTTAGCTTTTAATGAGACTTAGATTTTCAATGTCTCCGGACAGTTACTTAGTGACACATTTTTTGTTGTTGTTGTTTTACTTTAAGCCACATAAAAAAATATAAAAGTGACTTTAAACTCTTTCAATTTGTAGTTGAAAACATGTTCATCATACAAAAGATATATTCAAGTATTTATTTATTTATTATTATTATATATATTTTTTTTTAATGAATTGCATTTTTAAATGTATTTTTAAATAATTTCAAATATCTTAAAAAATAAAAAAAAAAACACATCATGTCATTAACCCAGTTACTAAATATTTGCTTGGTTATATTTAAAGGTCACTTTATTTTGTATTACATCGTTAGACATAATGTTATGGCGCCTTGGGCAACTGTCTGAAATCAGTGTCCTTACTAATATATATATATATATATATACCTATATGTTGTTTACATCACATGACTTTGATTTGGTTGACAAAAATTTTTAAAATATCTTTAAACATTATATAAATATTATTTAAATATTTAAATAATTAACTTCTTATTTTTAAATAATATTTATATATAAATATAATATATGTATATTCTTTTATAAATAATAATAACAAAAATAATATACAAATATATTAATAATATATAATAAATAATGATAATTTTTTTATAAAAGATTATTCAGCGCTACTTATGTCTCCGGACAGTTACACCACATATTTTTTTTATTTTATTTTTGTATTTTTATTTTTATACTTTAAGCCACATAAAAAAAAAAAATATCAAAATGACTTTAAACTATTTCACTTAGTAATTGAAAACATGTTCATCATACAAAAGATGTATTCATGTGTTTTATTTTATTATTATTATTTTTTTATGAATTGCATTTTTAAATGTATTTTTAAATAATTGAAAAGATCTGGAAAAAAAAAAAAAAAAAAGAAAATTGCATCATGTCATTGACCCAGTTACTAAATATTTGCTTGGTTATGTTTAAAGGTTACTTTAATTCATATTAAATCATTTGACATAATGTTATGGTGCCTTGGGCAGCTGTCTGAAATCAGTGTCCTTACGAGATGCCTTCATATGCAAATTGCTTCCTGTGAAATCACTGACTGACTGGACAGTGAGGCAAGGCAACTGCATTAGCTTTTGGACAGCCAAAGCCTGTCTTCAAGACTAGTCCTTAGGTGACTATAGAGGTTTAATTTAGAGTCAGGAAAAGGGCATGAGCATTTTTCTCTGACAACTGGTTTAGAGGTAACCTTGCCATAACCAGGTGTGTTGTTCAGCACTGCCAGGAAAATACTATGTCATAAGTGTGACTAATGACAAAATTCATTTATAACAGTGAGATGAAAATCCTATAAGATTTTTACCTAAATATTGATGATGTCTGTATTTTCTCTAAGGACACTGGTGCAAGTAAAAGCACTAAGGTTTCTTGGTGGTTGTTTACATAGCATTTTTTAATGAGGCATAACTAACTCCTAACTCCCTTGTCAAGTTTGCCCCCAAACATATACCGAAAGCCTCTTGACTGGTTATGTGGTTTATCCGAGATTTATGTTACTAATTGACCTATTGCGCCATTTATCATGCAAGGATAATCAACAGGAAATTAAATCTGAAACTGAGACAGGGTGAAACCGATAACTTTGCATAAACAACTGTGCATATCGCTTCTGTTTCAGACTTTAGAAGGTTTGAGGAAGTAATCTTACAGATTTCCACCCTAAACAGTATTATTATATATTGTTATACACTGGTATCACCCTGGTCATTACGATCATTAACTGATGCATGGACAGTCAGGCAGCATAATGATTAGTTACTATAATTAGTAAATTGGCATGGTGTTGGGTGTTTGGAGCAGTGTTTGCTGGCAGGCTGGTAATGTAGTGTGTGCTCAGCCGGTGTGTCTCTGAATGGGCTTCCAGAAACAGCTTGCTCAATAATTACTGGGTCATTATTGTTCACTTCATGGCTTTGTCTACTGTGCGCTTGATTGCAACCTCTGCTACGCCTGTCCACACTGATCTTCTCCACAGTCCGCCTGACCTGGTGTTTAGTGAATAACTGGCCCTGACAATATTACAGATCCTTTAATTTTACTATTCCGGCAAGCATTTCACATTTCCTGTACTGCGCTCTGACCTTGCACCTTGCCCTATCTCTGGGCCTAAGCGCACAACTGAACAAAATAACCAAAAAAATAATTTTAGAATGCAATGCAAATATTTTCCCACATAGGAGGGTACTTTGATTAGGCACATAATTCTATGTTTGTGATGTTAAACATTTACGTTAAATTTTAATAAACATATATCTTTATTGTTTGTTGTTTTATTCTGTTATAAAATATGTTAGCTCTGTTTTAAAGCCTGGCGAGAGCCCTACAGTATATTAATCAGAATCCTTACATAATGGAACATCATAAATGACCGATTTTGAACACTCTACATCGGCAGCATCTCCACGTGTCACCCAAATAGCATTCTTAAAGGGTCACAGCCCCCCCGTTACAGCACAGTTGAGCTCTCACCACATTTTTAAAAGATGTACTCAAAGTGGGCGTGATCAGCAGCTGAGGGGAGAAAGGGGAGTGAACCCAACAACTGTCTGATCCAGAGATTCAGTTTTATTTTAATAATGCAGTTAACAGGGGGCCTGGGTAGCTCAGCGAGTATTGACGCTGACTAACACCCCTGGAGTCGCGAGTTCGAATCCAGGGTGTGCTGAGTGACTCCAGCCAGGTCTCCTAAGCAACCAAATTGGCGCGGTTGCTAGGGAGGGTAGAGTCACATGGGGTAACCTCCTCATGATCACGATTAGTGGTTCACTCACTCTCAATGGTGTGCGTGTTGTGCGTGGATTGTGGAGAGTAGAATGAGTCTCCACATGCGGAGTCTCCGTGGTGTCATGCACAACGAGCCACGTGATAAGATGCATGGATTGGCGGTCTCAGAAGCGGAGGCAACTGGGACTTGTCTTCCACCACCTGGTGAGTAGGTCCTCTCTCAACTGACTGAGGCCCTTGAGAGTTTGAAGCACTGGTAACGTGCATGGCAACGACTCTATGGTCAAAGGGTAAAGGCCACACCTTCTCACGAATAATGTCAAGAACACCTGTGACGTAGAGGCACTGAAATTCAATGGAAAGCTAAACCCTGTACCTCACGACCTGTGACATTGACACGATGTTCATTTCAAATCCGGAAGATGAAAAGAGCCCAAAAAATCCAACCTGGTCTTATAGTGAAAACATGACTCTCTATACATTTTTGCAAAACTTGTTAAACGTGTCTCTAGGTACAATTCCCTGCAGTTTCCAGGTGAAATTAACACTAGAGGTGCTACAACAACTGTGTGTTTCATTCCCTTTAATGGCTGATTATGACTTCATAAATTCTTATTTCTGTCTCTATTACTCAGAACTTGCTATTTTATGTTATCGACACACTTTTATTCAAACACATCTTTTGAAAAACATTACATTTTAATGCTTTTATTACAGACTCACCTACATATATACACTTATTCCAATACAGATAGCTTGCACAGTAACTCACCTGATAGGGTGTTGGGCTTACAGTCGGAGGACAGCGGTTCATGTCCAGCCATGAACTCAAGCTGACACGTGTTATTACAGAGTCATAAAATCAGGATGAAATGAGGTGGTTGCTTCAAACAGTTTGCTTTTTCATTTCGCTTCTGCATTTTAAAACACTGCTGGATAGATTTAGGCATTGGTAAGGTAAGGATGTCTTTTTTAAATGTCTAATTTATATTTGTAAACACTATTGGTTAGGTTCAGGCAAAAATGTTTGGTTAGGGAGGTATTTAAAAATAATAATAAATAAATAAATATATATATATATATATATATATATATATATATATATATATATAAATAATCTAAAATTCACCTTAAAACCGCATCTGAATACGACAAAATTTTACTTGCTTTTTATAATAATCTAAAATTCACCTTAAAACCGCATCTGAATACGACACAATTTTACTTGCTTTTGGCACCCCCAGCTGGACATTTCACTGGAAACCTGCAGCCAAACGCTATATACGTAAATTTTATGAGACCAGGCTGGAAAAATCCCTAAATTAACTGTTTTCCTGAAAGTAAAAAATAACGAATGTTAACATTCTCTAACCTTGTGTGCAAAACATACCTGTCAACATCTCAAAAAATATGTTGTAGTGTTTCATGACCCTTTAATGGGAGGCTCGACTCACAATTGGTTTCAGTAAAGTTTGACATTGGCATGTTAGTAAGCTAATGTCGTTAAACTGTGTGAAGCATACAAATACATACTGTAGCACACAAAAGTATTTGGTAAAATAAATGTTTAAAAACACAGAATTATGTTTTATTGATGCTTTTACATTTATTTATTATCAACATTTAGCTCCGTGAAGGATACTCCTGAAATTGCCTTAAAATTTGGCTAAAATGAGGTATCTTAGAAGGCAGCTTAATTAAGTTGCCTACCTTTTGGAGCAGACTTCAACTGTATAATAGAAAATTAAGCTCGACAATCAGTATATAATTTGAAAGCTCTAAGATTCAATATTCAATATCTAATAATATATATATATTTTTTTTATGTTGAAAATGTTATAGTGATAATAGTTCTTAATTTATGTAAATAGTGATCAATAAAACTTGCAAAATCAAAACTATATGCTGAAGTATGCCATTTCTGCACCACTAGCACCACCCTTGATTGCACATGTACACCACCAAGACATTTATTTGATGTGTGTGCTTACATCTGGAAGACGTATTTTGTACGTTGTTTGCTCATCTGCAATACACCTATAAGATGTATGTCAATAAAACATTCAGAAGATGTCTTTGAGATGTTTATGATTTAGAATGTTTGCAAATCGGATCTTTTTAAGATGCCTAGCAGATGTTGATTAGATTGTGATGCTTTCAAGATGAAAAGATGTAAAACAAACATCTTAGAGATGTATGTGTGCTATCTGGGACCAAACGGAATTACAAAAATAAACTTTATTTTCAAAACAGCTTTCTGAATACACCTCCCATCTGCAGTTGGTCAAAAAGAGAGATATTAACTAACACCATTGGTTGAGTAACGTTGTTGAGGCGGGTCATCCAAAACAAACAGCGTAATTTTCATAGCACAATAGAAACACATTGTTTACAGTTTCGAGTAAATTATCCTATGAATGGTTTACTAATAGATAATGGTTTACTCCAGTAAACAAAACCCATTTTAGATTTTAGTCCATAAGTGTGAACTTTCAGAAAACTATTAATTAATTTACTTATTTTCAGTTCACATTCCTTAGAGAGAATTATCATGCCCATTTTAGCACCATAAGCAGCTCAACTGTCAATGGATATTATTACTTCAAACCACACTACACCCACAATTTTGATTTGGAAAATGCTGATCACATCACATTAACATAACATAAGGAACTCTATGATTGCCTTCACCTGAGGGGGGTTCGGAAATCAGTTTATAGAGATCTGAAGAGAAAAGCACATCCTGCATCTGCCATTTCCTTGGTCTTCAGTTCAACAGATGAGGACAAGTTGCATTAGATGGCATTGAATCATACACAATATTTGATCAGAAATTGCAGGCAGCGGATTTTACCTCTTGGCAGTGGTCTCTGTGAGGCTGAATGATCCCTTAAGTAGCATGTGATCAAAGCTAGCATGGTTGGGACTGAATGGCAAGCTTTTGTGCTGGAGAAGAACGTTGGTGGCGTCCGATAGAGGCCGTGGTGAATGACAGTGAATCCCTTGATCAGGCTCCATTTCAGCCTCATCACCATGAGTGCTCCGCAATTCTGCAGTCTGAAACTCGTCTCCTGGTAATAACACCAAATCCACTACATTTCTATTCATGACTACATGTGCAGTTGGGTGTCTTTCCGCAGTTGTACCTAGGGTTACATCTGAATTTAGATGATTCGGTGAGCCACGGTGGAGAAGCGTTGTTTTTATTGATGACTTTTATTGATGTCAAAGTGTAGGTGGTGTTCTGTGTTCACAGTGAACTTTCATTTGTTCCTGTGAGAGGTCTGTTTGCCCTTGAGAGAAATGAGGGTGTTGATTTATCCATGCCTTGTAAAAATAAAAGTGAGAGATGAATAAACCATATATCTGAATCAAAATTAGACGGAGCATGCATCATAGCCATATTTCTGTTAGAGCCAAGGTCTAGCAGTTAGCACACAAGCTCCAGACATGTTGAGATGTGGTGCTCATACTTTATCTGGATTGTTACCATTCCTCCTTACAATTTCCTGACCACTATCTACTTTCTCTGTCAATAAAAAAGTGCAAAAATCCCCCCCAAAAAAGCAATATCACACGAGCAAGAGCGAAAACAATCGCCAATTTGTATTTTTTTTTTTCCAATGAACAAGTAAATAAAAGATGAGGGAAAACTAAGGAAACACACACACACACAAAAAAAAAAAAACACACACACAAAAAAAACCCAAAACGCACAGGTGCATGGAACTTTCTTACGTAATGGATTAGGATCTGCCGTTACTAATTCAAAAGATGCACCCAAGCCTCCATTGCTAACTCAAAAATGTCACTTTAGAACAAGTAATGACGGTTTGAGCTGTTTCTAACAAGTTATTAGAGAAACAAGGGTGTGTGTGCATTTGGGAGAGAGAGAGAGGGAGAGAGCACGATTGAGCGTGTGCGATTACCTGCGTCTGTCGCGACTCCCAAGCAGAGATAAACAGTAATGCTATAGCTGCTCTATTCATCAACTGTAATGTTAATCAGCTGGCTTTCTCTGTTTAAAAATAGCTGTCCAAGTGAGGTCCTCCCTTAGTATTTCATTGTAGCCATTTCATTCTCTCCTCAACCATGTTGAATGTTTACATCTGCTTCCAACGTGGAAACTCTGGTAGGCAAGCACCTTCAGTATGTGTGATTGCTTCATCTGTTGTGTCTCTCAGCTGTGATAAGCCTTAATACTGAAGTTGTTAGTATAACTCAGCTGTAGTGTAGTAGTAATCCGAGCGATCATGGAGCAAGGAACAATGCCGATGACTTAAAAGAAACTGCTCGCTGACTGGTAGCGCTGATTCAAATGAACTTCGTCAACTCAAATGGCTCACAACACATGAAAAATTTCATTGTGATCAGTTGAATGCCACTTTGGTGAATAAAAGTACCAATTTCTTTCCATAAGAGCAAAATTTGTACATTATTCCAAACTTTTGGCCCCCAGTGTATATATATTCTTCCCATAAGGCCTGCACCCATGAGTCTTCTCTTTACTGTTGTACATGAAACTGGTGTTGAGCGGGTAGAATTCAATGAATATCAGCTGAGGACATGTGAAGTGTCTATTTCTCAAACTAGAGACTCTGATGTACTTATCCTCTTGTTTAGTTGTACATCTGGCCTCACATATCTCTTTCTGTCCTTGTTAGAGCCAGTTGTCCTTTGTCTTTGAAGACTGTAGTGTACACCTTTGTATGAAATCTTCTATTTTTTGGCAATTTCAAGCATTGCATAGCCTTAATTCCTCAAAACAATGATTGACTGACAAGTTTCTAGAAAAAGCTGTTTCTTTTTTTGCCATTTTTGACCTAATATTGACCTTAAGACATGCCAGTCTATTGCATACTCTGGCAACTCAAAAACAAACACAAAGACAATGTTAAGTTTCATTTAACGAACCAAATAGCTTTCAACTTTGCTGGATATAATGGCAAGTGATTTTCTAGTACCAAATTAGCAATTTAGCATGATTACTCAAGGATAAGGTGTTGGAGTGATGGCTGGTGGAAATGGGGCCTGTATAGATTTGATCAAAAATTACTTTTTTAAAATAGTTATGGTGCTATTTTTACATCAGTAATGTCCTGACTATACTTTGTGATCAGTTGAATGCCACTTTGGTGAATTAAAGTACCAATTTTCTTCCAAAACAGCAATCTGAATCTGTACATTATTCCAAACTTTTGGCCACACACACACACACACACACATATATATATATATATATATATATATATATATATATATATATATATATATATATATATATATATATAAATGAATATATAACAAAAAACGGGTATCATATCTGCGAATACCAAAGAGGAATTATCTGTACTTGTACTCTGTCTCCAAAAAATGATATCGGGACATATCTAGACCTTGTATTTTATTTATTTTTTATTCCCCTACCTTGCCCTGTTGCTAGTATTGGCAATAAATAATCCACACAAAACCACACAGGTATTAGATTATAGATAGATGTACTCATTCACTCAATGACATTTACTTTATGCCACATTAGAGGGCAGTAAGTCTCGACTCTCATTAAGACCTCATTTTACAGTCATCAAATCATGTAATGTCATAGATTTTATTGCATGCTAGATTTCTCGGTTTTCCTGGCCTCTAGCTCTATTCGTATTGCACTTATGATTTTATGAATATGAATTTTATAATACATATGAATTTTACTTTTGCCTGTTGTAATATCCTTTATGGTATTCCAGAATGAGAATATTATCCATTTATGGTACCTCAGGACATTGAGGACAAGCTGTTGGAAGAAGCCCACAACGTTTTTAGTTGTAAAGCAACGTGAGTGACAGAGATGCAGACAAACCCAGAGCTTGACACAGATAGAGGAGTTAGTCAAGCAAATGATTGGGGCTCATGTCACAGTCCCCTTGGATGATAACGGTCACATCTCATTCAGATGCCTTTCTTATGCTTGGCTCTCTCTTTCTTTCTCCCTCTCTCTCTCTCTCTCTCTCTCCTTTCTGCTCTTACCAAGTTCATGTACTGTACTAATTAAAAAGGCCACTGCAGCGTGTAATTGGTAATTTCTTATGAAACCTTGCTTTTATGAATAGTGAATTTGAAACTCTGGCTTACCTCGGGGTAAAGGGTAAAGCAGTTATTCTGTCCATTAAAATGGTGTTGCCACCTGTGTTCCCACCGTCCAGCCACACAGAGCTGTGATGTCAAAGGCAACAGGCATGGAACAATGTTAAGTACAGAAATATACATATATTTCATGGTTTCAAGAAAACCTGGCACTGGTAAAACATCTACTACAATGTCATGACATATTTGCAATTTTTATGTTGTTTGCAAAATAATAATAATAATAAAAAATACAAATAAAAAATCATAAAACATGGTATAATGGTATATTATATATATATAATTACCGGTATTATGGTGCAGTTATGGCATCTGCCAATAGGGGATAACTGCAAAACATAACTCATTTGCACTAACTTCACTGGTGGTTTAAGTGTGTAGTTACATAATGTGCAGTAATAGGACATATTCTCAGATCAATAAAATTGTGTCTTGATACCACACACATACCCTTGTCTTGTACTGTTTGCATTTGCATGTAAGTGTAAGCATCAAGCTAATTTAATACCATTCCTTACTACTTCTCTTTTACGTTCACACATGCTGTGACAGCTTTGGCCTCACATTTCCCACCATTTTGAATATGATTATGGACACACTAATCTTGCACACTATTTTGGATGGATAGTAGCAAATGGGGACACAGGCTGAATTTGCCGTTGCTATGACAGATCAGAGCTGTACCATTAATGATGGGTATTTGGGAATAGATGAAAAAATGAGCCACTTGTCCGGGCATGGTGTGACCATCAGATCTGCACACATGCTTGAGACAGAGAGCCAAAGAAATCAAAATCAATCTGTGCATCTAATTCGGATCCAGAAGGCCTGGCTTTTTCACCCCCCTCCCAAGAGACATCACCAATTCACTTTTCAGATACTTTACTTTCTCTTGCTGTTTTAATCCGTTGCAAATTTATGCACCTGTCCTTCATGAAAGTGATGTTGCAAAGGATGTTTTAGACTTATTTTGCTTCTTGCTGCACTTTTGTCAAAAAGGAATCTTTATTATAGCACTTTTGCCATTAGAAAATGTTATGCTACTGATATGCTTATTCTGCACTGTTGTATACTAGATGCTACTAACAAACCCATCTATGTGAATTATGTTCTTAATAAAAGAAAGCTTTTTTGGCTCTGGGTTCTTCACACTTGTTCTAAATTGAGTAATTATGCATAAAGACCTATGTCTTGTTTTATGGTGAATGGATGATGTTTTTAGGTTTGATTTTAGTAATAATTCACTCAGATCAATGACTGGCTCCCCAATTACATCTGTAGATTTTCAAAAGAGCTTAGAAGTTCATAATGAGGTATTTTTGGTATTGATTTTTTAATTGTTTTTTCTTGTTGCATGTTGTCTTTCGCTTTCATGATGCAAAGACGCCTCCACCTTTGATATCCACCCAAACACAGAAGAGCATCTGGAAAATTCAACGAGAACAAAGCTATACTTACATTTTTCGCCCCTTTGATATTCCCTTTTGCAAACTCACCCTTTGTTGACATAGCGCCGCTGAAGTTAATGCAAGTTTCACTGCAAGACTGTTTTCGGCACCTAATGGGATGCATGACGATCAAGAGCAGACCTCTGGGGGCAATGGGGAGCGACGGGTGACGTAAACGAGCTTGGTTATCTCAGCCGTCTGGAGAATGAGCATAAAGTATCCAGACAGCAGCGGCAGGCAGTCGCAAAGGCGGCGACGCAGATTGCCTGTGCACAGGGAGACGTAATGCCTCCGTTGTGCAAAATAAATTCCGGGAGTGTTAAGCCTCCGCTGTGTGTGTATGCCTATGATAAGATGATCATAAATGGAGGGATTTATGGTAGCATATTAGGCAGCTTCATTTGTTCATTCAACTATTATTTAGGATATGAAAAGGAAGGGGAGAGATAGAGTGAGAAAATCAGTTGTTGTTTTTTTTTTAGCAAAACTACTGCAGCAGGAGGCAGCATTTGACAAGACGGAATATAATTGCAATGGTTTATTTGAAGCTCTCAGCATTTTATGTTTAAACCCGTTTGAAAGATAGCAAAGCATGAGAGAAAAAAAGGGAAGATCTTCAATAATCCAGATTTCTGAATCAGGGTTTTATTAGCAGACAGAGAAATGGCGTACTGTAAATCAACATGTAATCCTCTACCTTGTTATTACCTCAGGCACACTGGAAGCACACACATTCCTTCACTATTGATTTATTGAGTGCTACAAGGTATGGCAGGACCAGCTTGCTCTAGGTTTTTGTTGTTTTGTGGCATTGACAATACAGATTATGGTTGGCCTTGGATGTGAGAGAGGAATTGTTTGCTCTTTGAGAGTAAATGTACACTGGTTTCTGTTTCTAATACTAAAGTACCCGCTCAGTTATCTTCAAATAAACCAAATGTTGTTAATCTGTACAGATTAACAACACCTCTTAAAAGTCCCTACCAGAAGTACTATCAGTCTTAACCTATTATACTTCCTTGGTCTACGAGCATTTTTTTTATTTTATTTTTTTCTGGTGAACAAAATGGACATCAAACCTCATTGGTTCTTGTGCGTCTTGTGATCAAATGTCATTGGTCTTGTGACCAAAGATGAATTGAATTCAGCCTATGGGAAATGCATTAAATTATCTTCTTTTTGTTCTGCAGAAGAAAGTAATTCATATGGCCTTGGAACGACATGAGGGTGAGAATTTTTAGTTTTGGATGAACAATTCCTTTAAGATGGACTTCACCCAAAAACATTGTCAGCTATGATAATATTTGTTTTGCCAAATGACCAGATAATCCAACCGGAATTTCCTGCTGGTTTATTTTTATTTTTGGTTAGTGCTGATTTGGTGTTCGTCTATTTGATTGACCAGCATAGCCATGCTCTTCAACAACTTAAGCAATGTCTTTCTGGACCTGTGTGCTGACCGGTGAAATCTTTCTGGTTAAGCTAGTGAAGAAGCCCAATGGGGACACCAGCTCACCATCATCCAAAACACAACACATGTCTTTTCAGCATGGATGTTGAGTTATTAGAAGTGTTCCAGTCTTGTTTTAACAGTTCCTCCTCCATTATCTCAGAAATGAGATTAAGTTTCAGAAATATGGTGTATTATAACAGATAAGTATAGATATTAACATATAGAGACAGAAGACCCAGACATGATGAAAGGAAGTGTTGGCTACTCTCATCAAATACTTTATGGCAGATATGACAGTGCACCTAATTGTTATTGCTTCCTGTCTAACTGTGTTAACGTTAAATATATTAGCTTTTTTAATGTGACAAAATGACAACTCTTCACACACATGCACATCATTGTTTAGCATTATTTAGTAGGGAAAATAAAGGCTTTTGAGTATGACATATTTTTTTAAAATGTTAATGCTCCATGACACTAGTCTTAATGAGATCTCATCAAAGGAGAGAAAATCTACATGGAGATCTGAAGTATTCAAATCCATCTTTGAGACTGTAAAGAATTCTCCTGTATTATCATTTCTTTAAGGCTAGTTATACAGAGATAACCAGTCAGAAACACTGTTATTTACATAGTCACACAGGTCATCATGAAATTGTAAATAATGCTGAAGTTCTTTCTTCTTCAGTAAAAATGATTGAATTTCTCAGTAATAGGCTTTTGTTATTTTTCCAGATAGTCGTCATTTTTATTTGTATAGTGCTTTTCACAACACACATCGTTTCAAAGCAGCTTTACAGAAGATTGTGCATTAACAGAAAATGAAACTGTAATATCTGTTAAGTCTTGGAGTCATCATTGTGTAGTTTGATTAAATATGATTGGAAATTATGTATAAAAATAAATAATTAAACAGTAATTGTATTTAGAACCCCAGTGAGTAAGCCGAGGGCGACTGTGGCAAGGAACACAAAACTCCATAAGATGTTAGTTAATGGAGAAAAATAACCTTAGGAGAAACCAGGCTCACTGTGGTTGCCAGTTCCCCTCTGGCTAAACAACATGAATATAATGCCAATATTAGTTATTTATGTGCAGTGCAGGTCATGGTTTAAAATGAGTAAACTAAGTAAGTGTTAAGGGCCAGAGTTTAAACAAAATTTTGTATGAACTATTAGATTAATTATTAAGTTCATCCTGTACTAACTGTAGAAGTTCACATAGATGCATTGTCCTTTGTTAGTTGGCAGATGAAGGCTTTTGTTGGCAATTAATTGATAGTCTATGTATTCCATTTTAAGAGTGTAGTCCTTCATTAGACCAAGACGATGCAGGCATAGATCTGCTAGGTGCATCACAGTTCAACCAGCAGGCCATTTCGGTGAGGTCTATCCTAATTCCAAGGTTCAGGCAGTGGCATATGAATTATCCCATGTATCATGGTTGGAGTTGGCATCAGTTCATCCTCTGAAGTCCATGATGTCTGGCTGACACTGGCTGCATTTATTCGTCATCACTCAGAGACATGTAGCAGTGGAGTCCGACACCAAGCAGAAACGGAGCTGGATCTGGCCGGCTTTGGTAACCTTGGGATATGAATATGAAACCGAGACAGGGAAACAAATAGAATAATATTAGCGTAGATGCCATTAATTTTTTGCAGAGTTATAGATCATGATAAATATTTCTGGTAACTAAAGCAGCCATAGTTAAGGAGCCAGACAGGAAAAGGATCTACCTCCTTTTGTGGATTTTGATATTCTAGGAACTATTAACAGGACAGAATTTTGCGATCGTAAAGAACGTTTTGGAATATAGCGTGGTAGAAGGTCATTTACGCTAAGTACTGCAGAGCTAGACCATTCAAAGCATTGTACATACACTACCTGTCAAAAGTTTTGAAACACTTGACTGAAATGTTTCTCATGATCTTAAAATTCTTTTCATCTGAAGGCGTATGCTTAAATGTTTGAAATTAGTTTTGTAGACAAAAATATAATTGTGCCACCATATTAATTTATTTCATTATAAAACTAAAATTTAATAAAAAAAAGTTTTTGAAATTGATAACTTGGACCAAATAATAAAGAAAAGCAGCCAATAAGTGCCCAACATAGATGGGAACTACTTCAATACTGTTTAAAAAGCATCCCAGGGTGATACCGCAAGATGTTGGTTGAGAAAATGTGAAGAGTACATGTCTGCAAATTCTAGGCAAAGGGTGACTACTTTGAAGATGCTAAAATATAACACAGTTTTGATTTATTTTGGATTTTGTTTAGTCATAACATAATTCCCATAGTTCCATTTATGTTATTCCATAGTTTGATGACTTTACTATTATTCTAAAATGTGAAAAAAAATTATAATAAAGAATGAGTGTCTTTCAAAATGTTTGACCGGTAGTGTAGTTTACCAAATTTTAAAATTAATACGAAATTTAACAGGTAGCCAATGTAACGACGATAAAATGGGGCTAATATGATCAAATTTCTTGGTTTTAGTCAGCACTCTGGCTGCTGCATTTTGAACCAATTGAAGTTTATTTACTGAACTTGCAGGACATCCTCCCAGTAATGCATTACAATGATCTAGTCTTGAGGTCATGAACACATGAATTTGTTTTTCGGCATCAGCAACAGAGAGTATGTGTTGTAATTAGCAATGATTCTGAGGTGAATGAATGCTGTTCTACAAACATTGGAAATTAAATTTTCATAGGACAGATTGGTATCAAATATAACACTCAATTTCTTCACTGTGGAAAACGATGTAACAGTACATCCATCGAGTCAAATTATATTTTAGCGGCTTATTTTTAGAGGTTTTTGGTCCAATAATTAGTACCTCTTTTTTGTTGGAATTGAGTAGAAGTAAATTTCTGGCCATCCAATCTTTGATTTCATTGATACACTTAGCTTATTTGGAGAATTGTGAAATTCCATTTTGAAGAAATATAAAGTTAGGTATTGTCAGCATAACAGTGGAAACTTATTCCATGATTCCTTATAATATATCCCAGGGGAAGCATACATAAGATGCCCTAAAATGGATCCCTGTGGCACTCCATACTTAACTATTGTTTGATTTGACAAATCCTCATTTACACAGACAAAGTCGTAGCAGGCTGCTAAATAGGGCCTAAACCATGCTAATGCAAGTCCACAAATGCCAACATAATTCTTAAGCCTATTCAAGAGAATGTTATGATATATGGTGTCAAAGGCAGCATTAAGATCTAAAAGCACTAGTGCAGCCGTTTAAATGCAGCTCTGTTCAGATGATAAGAGCAACTCATTTTTTTAACTCTAAGTGCAGTCTCTGTACGGTGACGAGGCCTAAATGCTGACTGAAATTGTTCATATATACTATTTCTCTGTAGAAATTTACATAGTTGGGAGGACACTACCTTTTCTAGTATTTTCAACATAAATGTGAGATTTGAAATCGGTCTATAATTAGCCAATTCTAAGGGATCAAGCTGTGGCTTCTTAATAAGCGGTTTGATAACTGCCATTTTAAAGTTTCTTGGGACATGTCCTAAGGATAGTGAGGAGTTAATAATATTAAGAAGAGGTTCTGAGATTTTAAGAGCTTAGTTGTTATTGGATCTAACATAAATGTTGTGGCTTTTGATGTTTCGCTAAGTTTTGTTAGCTCTTCATGATCTATGAGAGCGAAGGACTGAAGTTGCTCGTGTGGAAAATTATGAGACACTGTTTTCTAAGGTACAGTGACAGACGATTGCATAATTAAAAAAAAAAAAATTCTGATGATTTCTGTTTTATCTGTAAAGAAATTCATGAAGTCATTACTATTGTACTGCGACAGAATATCTGGTTCGGTCAAGGCTTTATTTTTAACCAATTTAGCCACAGTACTGAATAAAAACCTAGGATAGTTGTGGTTATTTTCTATGAGTTTGCTAAAATATGCTGACCTGGCAGCTTTTAGTGCCTGTCTGTACCTACAGACACTATCCTTCCATGCACCATGAAATACCTCTAGGTATTTCTAGATAGGACATTTTTGTAGCCTGCCATGTGCCCTTCAGCATTCTCGCCGGCTCTGACAAGCGCACAATGCCAGAATTGATCTGTGTTTGCTTGTGTGAGAGCTATAACGAATGGCGCTCGTGTCAACGCAAACACATTGAAAATGTCACTCTCACTGAGACGTTTTGGGATGAAGGTGAAGATTTTATCATTTCCAAGTAACTCTTGTACCTCAAAGGCTTTTTAACATAGGCGTTGCCATTTAGAGGGGCTTCATCTCAGCCTCCCTAAAAACATGTGATTAACTAGTCTGTTAACACCCTTGTAAATATGTGAATATTTGATCTCTCTTCACATTTGCTTTAAACCGCTGCTATTGTAAGCCAGTCGTTAAAAACCTTTAATAATAATTAAAAAAAAAGTTTGTGAAATTAGATTAATTTCACACAAGGACATCATTCACTCACCCTTATGTTGTTCCAAACCCATATGACTTACTTGGTTCTGACGAATACAAAGGGAGATGTTAGGCAGAATTTAAGCATCAATCACCATTCTATTTCATTGTATGAAAAAAAAAGATGCAATGAAAGTTGATTCAGGTTTAGAACAACATGATGGTGAATTTATTTTTTTAAAAGTTGTAATTCGAGAAACTCACAACCTCACACTTAAAGGGATGGTTCACCCAAAAACTATGCCATCATGTTGTTCCAAACCTGTAAGACTTTAGTCAGTGGAACACAAAAATACTTTTTTACCTTACAATGTAAGTGAATAGCGATTGAGGCTAGCAGTCCCTAACACTCTATCTAACATATCCATTTGTATTCCACTGAAGAAAGAAATTCACTTGGGTTTGGAACTACATGAGAGTAAGTAAATGATGACATAATTTCCATTTTTGGGTGAACTATCTCTATTAAGGCAAGAAATATTCCTTTGACCACATGAGCTCATGCTCCAGTATGCTAAGACTAAAATCCTAGAATTGCCCCTGATTCTCAAAGCTCTTTATGTATCTTCAGTCTCTTAATATTTAATAATGAGTGTGGCTTTGACCTGCGTGATTACTGGCCGAATATTCAAGAGTCTTTGGAATATGAATTGCAATCAGCCACAGTAATGGAGCTGACAGCTCTGGTTAGGAGTGTTTTATGGTCGTGGATGCACATTGGCACAGATGGGCATGAGGTTGAAGATGAGTAACCCCATGGGGAGAGGGAATGGGGCAGAGGGCCGGTCATTAGGATAGTCAACAGCTGTTGGCATCTTGGCATGCTGTCAGGTCATGGCGACCTTTTGACCTCGGCCGTGCAGGGAGCATGCAAATGAGAGAGGCAATGTCTTGCAATCTCACACATTCACTCTCTCTCTTTTCTGTTTAGAGACTAGGTCAATGTGGTATAATCACTTACATTAGAGCGATACTGTGCCCAAACAGTGAGCAAACAGGTCACAAAACACAGATGTTGACATCTTTCTCTCCATGTCTCAGTCACCCACTCTGATTGCCCCTTCAGTGAGGGATATTGTGTGTAAATTAAATAGTTCATTGCTTTGGCCTGGTAGGCCATTAATTCATATCTGCACACTCATGACTCAGTCAGTAATGGAGCAGCTTAGTCTATTAGGATACGATGGCTAGCGCATCACGCAATTTTGTCATCATGCATTAGACCTCTGTTTCAGCCAGAGGTTTCTTTTTTTTTTTTCAGTACTTTTTTTGTTTTGTCTTTTGGTCAAAATAAGGTGGAGAGACTGGTATCTTACTCTTTTCTTTTTATTAAACATCAAAATCCACCATTGAAGGAAAAACACACAGCTAACAAGAAACGGTGCTCTATTTAGCAAGTGTGTGATCTTTAGACCTGGAAGTTAATGGTTCTGTGAAGCAGATTTGGCTCAATTTCAAAGAAAATGCTGTTGATTCATTGCAGTCTGTTACCGACAAGAATCATGGCGAAGAACATGTGACATGCATATGTACTATTTAGAGGTGCTTGCTTAGGCACCATAAGTATTAAAGGAATAGTTCTCCCAAAAATGAAAATTCTGTCATTATTTACTCCACATCATTCCAAACCCATCTAACGTACTTTCTTCTACGGAACACAAAAGGATATATTTTGAACAATGCTGCGATCAGCGATTTCCATGCAATAACAGTCCATAGTCACTCACTTTAAAGCTTAAAGCATCCAAAAGTGTTATTAAAGTAGTCAGTGTGACTTGTGCATCATATTCCAAGTCTTTTGAAAGCATATGATCACTTTGTATGATGAACAGACCAAAATATAAGTCGTTAAACACGCGGATCTAATGAAATGAAATAATTGATTCTTTAAAATATAGCATTTTGTGTTCCGGAGAAGAAAGACAATCATATGAGTGTTGAACGCCATGAGGGTGAATAAATAATGACAGAATTTTCATTTTTTGGGTGTAAATTTCCTTTCAACTTTGGCACATAACCTATCATGCACCATTTGTGCTACATACATGATTAATACCTCAAATTGAGTGCTTGTTGAGGCGAGGTGTGCTTTTACTTTTCTAAGTGATCGGATGTAACATTTTCACCTGGCGGAGGATAAAACCTGAAAATAAATGAATAAATAATACTTGCATATATATATATATATATATATATATATATATATATATAATATACTGTGTATTAAAAGGACCCGTGCCATATCTAGGCACCGGAATATCAAAGAGACTTGGGCGGGCTTTTTTGACTTGGGCCAGTAAGCAACTACCCAAAACACTGTAACAGCCCCCCCAAAAAACATACAAACACAGTATTAAGACAGGGAATTTTGTACAGGCAAACACCACTTTTTTTATTTAGTTATCTTGTTTCAACAAAAATACTCTGATTTGTGTGTAGGTAGGGCAGTGGTAGCTCAGCGGTTAAGGCTCTGGGTTACTGCTCAGAAGGTCGGGGGTTCACGCCCTAGCACCGCCAAGATGCCACTGTTGGGCCCTTGAGCAAGGCCCTTGACCCTGTCTGCTCCAGGGGCGCTGTATCATGGCTGACCCTGCACTCTGACCCCAGCCTAGCTGGGATATGTGAAAAAAAATTATATTATTATTAAAATTATTAATTATTATTATTATTATTATTATTAATTATTAATTATTAATTATTATTATTAGAAAAGGACAAGTCTGCCTATCTCATGGAGTATGTTTATACAGGATATCTACGTGTGTGTTGTGTTTTATATGGGACAGGTAGTATTGTAGAAATCCATGGGTAATTCAGTGAGCTCGACAGAGCAATTCACAACACGGAAAACCAGGTGAGCACATTAGCATATAGTGTGGCTTAGTTAGCAATCTAGTTAGTGTGAGAAGTGTTTTAAGAGAGTTTTTCTTAAAGTCCACAGTGCCAAAAATGCCCTTAGTCAGAACGGTCTGATAAGAATTTTTACAAACCATAACGCTTTTTTTTTTTCTACTGGAAATTTCAGTCAGTGTGGAGATTGCACTTTGATTTCCCAGCATTTGATTTTTATTAAAACTAGCAGATATTGTTTGTTATATGAAGGTCATGAAATAAACAATCTATTTTAATATTTATAGTGTGAAAATGATTTATATCAGTTGTCACACTAAATTGCGACTGTCCCACACTTGTGGCGTCATTTCCACCTGTAATTTTTATTTTTATTTTTTATTTTTTTATATTATGTGTGTATTTAGGATACATCAAATGTATTCCCACCACAAAATGAAAGGTGATTTGAGATGTGATGGAAGTAACATATGTTGTCTATCCACCGCTGGACATTGTCAGTTGACAAATTAATAAGGCAGATGCTATTTACACCTCAGTGCAAATAGTGGCTATATTATTTGCCCCCCAACATTGGTACAAATAATGGTGGATGCTATTTGCACCCCGATGCAAATAGTGGCAGATATTATTTTCACCCTTAATTAAATACTAACATAAACTATAGGGTCCCACAGCCACACTACACCAACCCCTACCCCTTAACCTAACCCTAACCGACCTTTTAAAAAAATAACCATTTACTACAGTAACCATAATATCACGTAGTGAAACAAATAATACAGTATTTTTCAGGAAAATAATTGTAACCACTAAATTAAACATAATATTACTGTAATAACACCATTGTTAATTTCATCAAATCTATGGATTCCAGATAAAGGATGGGCAAGGAGGTGGCGGGAACTGGCTGAACAGTCAACTTAACTTTTAATGTAAAACAAACATAAACACAAACGCACACACACACACACGCAGGGCGGCCGCGTGCGTCTCTCTCTTTCTCGAACTGGTGTCTCCGCCCCCCTTTATCTGCACCCTCACGGCCCAGCCACGCCCTCCTCATCACACTCCTCCCCTGCCCGGTGGTGCCCCGGCCTGACCTACTCCCCCCTACTCCCTACCCCCCCATCTCTGGAGGGGAGACGCTGCCCTTCTGTCTGTTCCGTCAGCCGGTGGTCCACCCCGCCTCCTGGGGAAGAGATGAAGGGAGGCGTGGGGAGAGGTAAAGGGTGAGCGGGAGACACACACAGAGAGAGAGAGAGAGAGAGAGAGAGAGAGACTTGCACGCCGGTCCCTGGACACGCTGTCGCCCGGTCCTCAACCGCTCCTCCGCCCTCTAGCGGACAACAGCTCGCCCCTTCCCCAGCGGATGGCAGCAAGCCCTCCAACCCCTGGCGGACGGAACCACTCCTCCCCATCTTGGCGGAAGGCAGTGGTTCCTCCGGCTCTCGGTGTCCGGCAACGACCCCTCCATCCCCAGGCAGACAGCCATGGCTGCTCCTCTGGCAGACTGCAGCAGCGAGGACTCCGCGACAGCGCATCCCTCCTCCTTCCTGGGTTTCAGCACCACTGAAACAGATTAAGGACGGGCAAGGAGGAGGCGGGAACCAGCTGAACAGTCAATGTAACTTTTAATGTAAAACTCAATATAAAACAAACACACACATGTAGCGCAGCCACGTGCGTCTCTCTCTCTCTCTCTCAAACTGCCGTCTCCGGCCCCCCTTTATCTCGCTCTCCCGCTGATCATCTGATTCAGCGCCGTCCATGCACCCTCACGGCCCGGCCACGCCCTCCTCTTCGTCACATACCTTTATATTCATTTTTATGTATTATTATAAGTAGTACTAAAAAAAATATTAAAAGTGGAGACAGGAAACAGAGTGGGAAAAAGAGTGTGACAAATGTGGAATCGAATCGGTTACTCTAAATTGATAAATTAGTGAGAGTGTGTAAAGTTTGAGTTCGTTTTCTAAAAGTCCACAGTCCCAAAAAAGCCCATAATTTTTAAGGAAAACATCAAGCAGATAACGTGCTTCTATTTTTTTTTAAATGCTTCATTTCTCACACAGGAATTGTGGGGCTGAGAACTGTGGGGCTCTGTACTGAGAACAAATCTCTGTGATTTATCAGTCACGTATTGTTTGTTTGTGAATGCTGCGGAGAGATGATGCTCTGGGGGGCAAAAGCTTCCTTTGTGTGCATGTTTGAATGGAAGTGTGCACCTATTGTAATATGGGCTTGCCGGCCCACCTCTGTGAATGTGTATTTATGTGTGTCAGGCTGTATGTGTGTGCTCTGCAGGTGTTTCTCACGCTAGTTCAGCCAGACATGGCTTCAGGCCATAAGAATACACTCACACGCACACGCACGCAAACACACACACACACTCACACAAGTTGGAACTGGGTAAATCTACAGGAGCGGGCTAGCGGGATGAAATTGTTTTTTTGTACCCAGTGCTTCAGGCTGCCTAAGCCCCTCAGCAAACTGCAGCGCTGAAATCACACACACTTGAGGTCTGGAGCCAGCCTCTCCCAAAGCAGTGTGTGTGTGTGTTGACGATTGGGTTTCATATACCAGAGGAACTCGAAAATTTAATTTAGAGTGCCTTTTCAATTACAATTCAATTCCTTAATTTGAAATGAGGAAGCAAACTTGTTGCAGAATTGCAATTTGAATTTAAGGAAGTATAACTAAAATGGAATGAAACAGAAATTAATTTAGGTGAATTTACATGTAAAATAGGCCTGCATTTAATTTATGCATGTAATTGATCTAGAAAGAAAATTTCAGAAAGACAAACTTTCAATGTCGGCTTGACTAAGCCATGTCTGTATTTTTTTTATTTGATGTTTGAATGTTATATATTAATATTAGGGCTGTCAATCGATAACAATTTTCAATAGAATAAATTACATGGTGTGCTGATTAATTAATTAATTGCAGTTAATCACATATAGAAATATTTGATGAGAAAGACCCTCAAATAAAAAGAATTCAATATATATATATATATATATATATATATATATATATATATATATATATATATACAATTCCTGTAACTTTCATTTAAGGCACTTTGTTGGAAAAACACTTCAAATTCAGATTTCAACTCACCATCCTGTTGATTATGACTAACTCAGCACACATACAGTACATGTTTACTAAGCTATCTAAATGGAGACATACCATAGACTTCTATTGTTTTTATATAACCCACCACACACTAAACCTAATTCTAAAAGAAAACTTTTGTATTTTTAGATTTAACCTCTTCGCATGTGCGATCAACCGGTGTGATTTGCATTCGTGCTGCTGTTTACCAGCAAAGAGGCACTAAAGTGGTTGTCATAATGAAACAGCTGCACAAATAGTCTTTTCAACATAACCGTATTTTTATTTTCATGTTACAAACATTCAAATAATAACAAAATATAAGTTTAAAGCTGTTACCCTCTGAGCACTTGAGCCTTCTCCCATTCCCACCACTTCTGGGGCAACAAGTGGAAGGGCTAGTTTTTTAGAACCATCTATGCTTGACGAACATAGAATCCAATGCAACATTGCATTGTAAAAAACATGGCAATGCACAAACCAATAATCACGTTATAGTCGCATCTCTTTCATAATCAATCATTATAAACATCATTAAAATCATAATATATGTTTAATAACATAGAATCTGTCTCCCAGCACGCATTAAATAACTCATGGTAGGGGATCCTTCAGAGCAGTAAGAACTCGCATGCGAAGAGGTTAAAAAGTAAAATGAATAATAATTTCATTAATACATGGATGCATTGTTTTTCCAAAAGAGGACGTTCCAAAATGATAAAAAAAATTCTGATGTAGCTTACTTCTGAATACAAAGTTGTCCACAAATTATAGCTAATTAAGTACACATACAAGAGCAAGAATGATGGAAAAATGGAGGAAGGAGTGTGTAAGAGAGAGAGAGAGAGAGAGAGAGAGAGAGAGAGAGAGACTCATGCCAAATATACACATAGCAAATCATCAGCGTATCACTCATGAGCACCTTTATGACTGTCCCCACATTTATCAGGAGGGCATAAGAATATTTGCTAAAATATCAAGGATGAAACACTGAAAAGCTCTGAGAACACACCCCCTGGCTATGAGGAAAGGGTGAGACAGCATGCTGGCAGACAGACAGCTATGCTGCTCTTGTGACAGGAAGAGGTAGTTTAAAAAAAAACAAAAAACATGCTGAAATTTATATGTGAAAATGTATTAGGTTGATTAGCAAGAGCTTAATTTAAGAATATTTATATTATATTTATTTTACTGTATCTTTTCTTTTTGTTATACAGTTTATATTCTAAGGTACTTCATTTAATTCAGTATATTTCATAACATGATTGGGTCAGGAATCATACATTCTTATTTCTGGTAAAAATCACAATGTCATCACTTAAAATCACATGCTACAACATTCAGGGAAAGTTTTCTGCTGCTTTTGGAAGAAAAAAACCAAGAACCCTGATTTTGTAAATATTGTGTATATTTCAGATATCATAATATTAATTGAGGCATGGAGTCGATTAGAGTCAAAAACGTACACTCCTTTAAATGACAAAGAATTATGCATACCATCAGTGAAACACCCACATGTTAAAATGGAAGAGATTCAGGAGGAATTATTGTTTGGTTTAAAGAACATTTTCCCCATTATATTCAGCCTATGAAAAAAGGGAGAACACATATTTGGATTAAAATGAAAAAGGAACTCATTTGTACAGATGAGGATACTTACCTGTGTGCCATCTACATCCCCCCCCCCCCCACATGAGTCACCCTATTATAATGAGGAGATATTCAACACATTACAGTCTGAGGTCATTCAGTTTCAGTCTCTTGGCTCTGTCCTGATAATGGGGGATCTGAATGCAAGAACTGGAAAAGAACTGGATTATATTAGTTCAGTTGGAGATAAGTATATTATTAACAACACAAATATAAATCAAAATAAGCGTTCCACTAAACCACGTCAGGACTATGACAACATGATAAACAGAAATGGAAAACAAGTTCTGCAGCTCTGTAAAAGTATGGGTCTCTACATAGAGAACGGCAGAACAAAGGGTGATTCTCTGGGTCAGTTTACCTACTGCTCTTATTTAGGTAGTTGCACAGTGGACTACTCCATCACAGATCTAGACCAAAACAAGATAAATTACTTTACAGTGATGCCACAATCACCATCATTTTCAAATAAGAAGTCTAAACTATATCCCCTCCCAACCAGATTATTCTGAAGAAAAGACAGTCCTGTCCAGTACGAAGCTGAACTCAACAGCATTTATACTGAGAACATGATTGATGCGTTTCTCCTATCCACATTTGGTAAAGATGAGTTAACTAAATAATTTTTCACTTTTGCCAGCAAATCATTAAAAAAAAAAAAGAAAAAAAACTGAACAGGAGAAAACAGGAAATCCCTAAAGCGGACTGGTTTGATAAATAATGTCAAATGTTAAGAAAAGAACTATGATTGTTATCAAATAAAAAACACAGAGACCCCGCAAATCAACTAATGCATGCCATCCACCAACAAACTCTTAAAAGATACAAGTCACTACTAAAAAACAAAAGAGCCGAACATATGACAACAAAGCTCAACAAAATAGATGAAGCAATTGATCAAAATTAATTCTGGGAATTATGGAACAACTTAAATAAGTCCAAAAAAATAACAAATTCCTATCTGTGACCCAAATACCTGGACAAAAACATTTGGATTCCTTTATACACAAAATGAACAAAACCCTACCCAAAAACTCTGACCTGATGGAATAAGCAAAGAGATGTTGAAACATAGCAGCCCAAATATGAGAGAGGCCATTCTCAAATTATTTAATTTGCTTTTAAAATCAGGATACTTTCCTGAGAACTGGAAAGAAAATCAAATTACCCCAATCCTCAAATTTGGTGACAAATTTAACCCAAACAACTACAGGGGAATTACAGTGAGCAGCAACCTTGGCAAACTATTCTGGTGCATTATAAATGACAGATTAACCCAGTATCTCCAAGAACACAAGATTTTACATAATTGTCAAATTGGATTCATGTCAAAACAGAGAACAACTGATCATATATACACACTTTTACACAAACATGTCCACAAGATATTTGGTTATTTCATTGATTTTAAGAAGGCATTTGATTTGGTTTGGCATAATGGGCTATTCCTAAAACTGATTCAGAGTGGAATAGGAGGAAAGGTTTTTGATTTAATAAAGGACATGTACAAAGACAACAAATGCTGCATTAAAATACACAAATAACTGAATATTTCAGCCAAAATAAGGGAGTTCATCAAGGCTGCAGCCTAAGTCCAACTTTATTTAATATTTATATAAATGAATTGGCCATAATGCTTCAAAATTCTTCTAGCCTCAATCTAGAGGACAGAGAAATCAAATGTCTTCTGTACACAGACAACCTGCTGCTTTGTCACCTACTTAACCCTTGTGCGACCTTCTGGACATTTTTGTCTTTCATTTTTGTTTTTTCGATAATTTTGGCTGTGTTAATGCCAACGGCATAAATATTTCCAAAGGTGTGGATTTTTGGGGGAATTTGGATATTTCAACCTCAGTTCCTATAATACATCTATAATACACTGTGTACACAAAATAGTTATGCTCAGGACCTTTGCAATATTTGATCCCAGTGCCATTAAAGCATAAAATCATGAATTCTATGATATTATGCTTTCATTCCGGAGCCCTGGCTTCAAAATGTACATTTTGAATATTTTCCACCAGATGGCGCCATTTTTCTCATGTTTAGTCTATGGAGGAAATACATGCTTTTTTCCTATTTTTTGTTTGCTGTATTATAGAGCACTGCAGGCCAATTGAATAAATGATGCAGCTGGGTGTGTTGGTATGGATGTCAGAGTGTGTTTTGTATGTGTGTATTGAGAAATGTGTGTATGTGTGTGTGAAAAAAAAAAAGTGGCATTATGTAAACAAACTGGCATTTAAAGGGTTAAAATCCTGGTATTTGGGAGTTATGATCAGGACTGATGTTGGTTAAAACATCTAAGTCAGTGAAAGTGGAAAATAATATTAATATATAATATTTTTATGGCAGTTTTTTGACATGGACATTTTGTCCTCTAAGGTCCTCTGAGTAACTTAAAAAAAAATAAAATAATTATTGACGCACAAGGTTTAAGAGGGATTACGTGAAAGGCTCTTGAAATTCTTGAAAATTACTGCAGTAGTTGGGCATTAACAATCAACATGGTTGTAAATAAAAATCATCTTGAGGACAAAAAAAAAATATGTTTACACTCGGGGGAACAAATCATAGTCATGTTACTATAATTTTGGCTTCTGGACAATTTGACTTAGCAGTAAAAGAGTAAAAGAAACAGACAAGGCTTGGCGGGCATATTATAGCATAAGAAAATCATTATTTAAATTTAACCTCCCTATTAAATTGTGGCTGAAAATCTTTGACAGCATCATCAAACCCATCCTTTTGTATGGCAGTGAAATTTGGGGCCCAAATATAAACTCAATTATGAGACCTGGGACAATAGTCCAGTTGAAATCTTCCACCTTGAATTTTGTAAAAACATCCTGGCAGTTCACAGAAGTGTTTCTAACCTGGGCTGTAGGGCAGAACTGGGCATATTCCCTCTCTTGACTAACAAAAGAGAGCCAGTAAATTCTGGTTCCACCTGTCAGACTTTTCCCCAGAATATCACCATCACTGTGCATTTATAAACAGAGCAGCACACCCAGAGAGTGACCCTTTACAGTACTTAGTGGACAAACATCATTTAAATGTATCAGTTCAATTCAGGCAGGCAAAATTACAACTAATACAAAACACAACCCAATAACAATATATTCGTCATTGGCAAAGCAAGCTCAAATAAATAAACAAATTATCCTATTTTCAAAAAAATTAGGACAGAATATAAATTGGCACCATATCTGACCAAAATTAAAGACTACTGTCACAAGAAGTTTCTGAGGAAGTATCGTGTGAGTGAGCACAGACTGGCTGTAGAGATGGGTCAGCACAGACAGAACTGGAGACCCAGAGAGAACAGACTGTGTTCACACAGTCTGCTTGACGGCATGGGAAAATCAAAAGAAATCAGCCAAGACCTCAGAAAAAAAAAATTGTGGACCTCTACAAGTCTGGTTCATCCTTGGGAGCAATTTCTAAATGCCTGAAGATACCACATTCATCTGTACAAACAATAGTACGCAAGTATAAACACCATGGGACCACGCAGCCATCATACCGCTCAGGAAGAAGATGCATTCTGTCTCCTAGAGACGAACATAGTTTGGTGCAAAAAGTGCAAATCAATCCCAGAACAACAGCAAAGGACCATGTGAAGATGCTGGAGGTAACAGGTAGACAAATATCTATATCGAACTGTAAAATGAGTCCTATATCGGCATAACCTGAAAGGCTGCTCAGCAAGGAAGAAGCCAGTGCTCCAAAACCACCCTAAAAAAGCCAGACTACAGTTTGCAAGAGCACATGGGGACAATAATCTTACTTTTTGGAAAAATATCCTCTGGTCTGATGAAACAAAAATTTAAATTTTTGGCCATAATGACCATCGTTATGTTTGGAGATGAGAAAAGGATGAGGCTTGCAAGCCGAAGAACACAATCCCAACCATGAAGCAAGGGGGTGGCAGCATCATGTTGTGGGGGTGCTTTGCTGCAGGAGGGACTGGTGCACTTCACAAAACAGATGGCATCATGAGGAAGAAAAAGTATGTGGATATATTGAAGCAACATCTCAAGACATCAGCCATGAAGTTAAAGCTTGGTAGCAAATGGGTCTTCCAAATGGACAATGACCCCAAGCATACCACCAATGTTGTGGCAAAATGGCTTAAGGACAACAAAGTCTAAATACCAAAGGTATTGGAGTGGCCATCACAAAGCCCTGACCTCAATCTGATAGAAAAGTTGTGGGCAGAACTAAAAAAGCTGGTGCGAGCAAGGAGGCCTACAAACCTGACTCAGTTACACCAGTTCTTTCTGGAGGAATGGGCCAAAATTCCAGCAAATTATTGTGAGAAGCTTTTGGAAGGCTACCCATAACGTTTGACCCAAGTTAAACAATTTAAAGCAATGCTACCAAATACTAACAAAGTGTATGTAAACTTCTGACCCACTGGGAATGTGATGAAAGAAATAAAAGCTGAAATAAATAATTCTCTCTACTATTACTCTGACATTTCACATTCTTAAAATAAAGTACTGATCCTAACTGACCTAAGACAGGTAAGGTTTTCTACGATTAAATGTCAGGAATTGTGAAAAACTGGGTTTAAATGTATTTGGCTAAGGTGTATGTAAACTTCTGACTTCAACTGTATATCTGTCTCATCCGTCTTGGAGGGCATTTACACTCGGTCTTTTCATGATCAGATAGCAATCCGATCAGTAAAAATGCATGAAAAGACCAAGTGTTAATACCCCCTATGATTGATAGTAGGAATGACAAAGTATCTTGACATTAATCCTAATAATATAGGTCTGTTCTAATAATAAAAATGGGTGTTATGCATATCCCAAATTGTGACGCATCAATCTAAATTTCCATGTGACCCCTAATAAGCTAAGTGGGAATTACTTGATCAACAAGTTCTGCAGTTTAGGTTGAGAGTGTGATGCCATGTAAGATGTAAGTAGCTAAAGTGTGATATTTGCCCAATATTTTATGAACTACTCACCTTTTTACTTACTACTCACCTCACGAAATTCGCCTTTTTATGTACAGGATGTGCTTCATGATGTCATTCGTAATTGTGAATGTGAAAAAAATAAATCATTAACGGAGCAGTTTTCAGCATATCAGCCATTGTACAAAGAGTGAATATGTGTGCATATTGCAAATGAATTGAATGAATGTGGTTATGAAATAGCCTTTTAGAAAATTAATTTGACATTGTTTTAGAAAATGATTCCTAAAACTCAAAGTAGGAGAGCTATCAACCTCAGATTCGTAATTTCATATATTTTATTTAATGAAAACATTTGCAAATTGGCCTACATTACAATAAATTTGAGCTTTTCTAACTATTTTATTAATTAATTCTGACTTTTGGACAAAAATCACTTTGTGTCTCTTAATTGTCTTCAAGAGACCAGGGGTTCATGGACTGCAACTCTTTTATTTTGTCCTTGTCAGGTCTGTGCCCAAAAAGGGAGCAGTTAAATGAGTAGTTCACCTAAAAATTAAGATTCTGTCATTCACTCAGCCTAATGATATTCCAAACCTGTATGCCGTTATATTTTTATTTTCTGCTTTGTGGCAAAGAAGAAGTGTGGACATTGCCAGTTATTTAATATAATATAATTATATGTTTGTACTATGTGAACTTCAGAAGAACCACATATCTTTTAAAACCAAAAATTACTACATTTTGGGACTTTAACAAATTGAAAACCTTTATTCCGAAGGTTATTGCTTTCAGTGCATTTGTTATATTAAGGACCAAAAAAGGACCATTAGATTTGTGACCTTAAAACCCCGCTACTCACCAGCCCCCAAATATTTAAGACATGTTACAGCCTTGCAAAAGGGTACTTTAAAAACGCTGAATGCTCGACTGAGAAGCATTAGACTCTAATGAAATAAACAGTCCAAACATGTCAAGCCTTAGGCAGAATTGATTCTCCTGACCGAATTATCCAGTGCCTCGGAATCGAAGAATATATTCTTTTTTAATTAGACTCCTAGACCTACCTGTATGGTCTGCTTTATCCTTAGAGTTATGTCTTATTTCAGATCTTCCCACCATTAAACTGCATGTAAAAAGTAGTTGGCAATTTTACATGTCGGTCAAAATAACCTCTTCCTATCTAAGTGGGCGGTTCTTCAGAATACGCAGCAAAATATCAGCAAAGTCTGTCCACACAAGACTGTAAGTTGGCTGTGCGTTCTTAAATTCAGGGACTAAGATTTGGGTGTGTTTTTGCAAACCCACAACAGTTCTGTGAGCAGGTCAGGCTTTGTTCAGCTGCCATAGAGCTGTGATCACACCTGCACCTGTGTGTGAGCACAGAGAATGAGACTGAGTTTTACCCATTCTCCTTTCAACAGACTGATCATGGTTCAAGCCTCTCTCTCTCTGCATGTGTGTGTGTGAGTTCAGCCCTCAGATGGGAATGATTTATGTGTCATCATTGTTCAGAGCTGTGATCACACCTGCGTGAGAGCTGGAGAGCCGCAATATGACTAGGAAAAAGATTCAGGTTTTATCTCTGAACTGACAGCTACAATCTTTCTCTTTCTGTTCATCTTCAAAACTTAACAACAATAGGCTAAACTCCCTCTCTCTCACTCTTTCTTTGTAGTTAGTGCTTGTTTTCAGAACTAAATGTAAAGAGAGGTTATGCTAAAGGAATAGTTAAGACCAAAATAAAAATAATAAAACCGATAGTTCCAAATTTTTATTCTGATTGGATGAGCTGTGTTCTAAGCCATTGAAAAAAGGACTATAGAGCGCAACAGTCTGGTTCTGGAAGTAATAATCCCATCATTTATCCAATAGACGAGTTGATTTTCAACAATAACTTATAAAATTTTAAAGACAGACCTACTGTGGGCTACAAGGTTGTTCATTGATGGTATATGCTTCCATTGAAGCCATCTGTCGGCGTTATCTCAACTTCATTGTTTAAATATTGTGTTTGATAGCGGAATTCATGGTAAACAACTTCATTACCCATGGCTGAGAAATACAGCTGAAAAAGATCCACCAATCAGACAACTGCGGCCAACAAAACCCACGATACATGCCTCGTAGTGACCGCGCGTTCCCATGACGCACTAAGAATGAAGTAATCGAGTCGGCCTCCCTTCAAAATTAAACTACTTATATATTTGTACATATCGGTATATTTTAGAATAAAGGTAACATATATTGTTTCTATACTTATAAACAACAATCTAAAATCAATAGTTGTATATTCCCATCATTTTTTATTTAATGACATCATTCACAATGCTTCATGGGATTGTAGTTTGTGTAGTCATGAAAGACGGTAAGTACACAGCCTTGTACCTTTGTCTTTATGTCTGATTTTTTTTGCCTCAAAACAAGGTTTGCAACGTTGTGATTCACCTCGGAGCTGGTTGGTTTGGTTCATGGCTCACAACTCTTTTATGAAGGATTTTATTAAAAGTCTATGTAAAAAATTATTTGGGAAAATACTTCTGGAACCCAGACGGCTGAAAAAGTTTGTGACCGCACATTCTATATTAATGCGACAACTTTCTACGTTGCTTGGCAACAGCAAATTCCCTTAGCTAGGGTAATGAACTATATTACTCGGAGGAAGCAATATAGTGGATTTTACGATGGGTATGGGGGTTTACCCATGGTAAAACTGCTGTAATGCATGGCCTCTTATGGCTTATTGCTCAAGTCTCATCTTCCTCACGTGGTGCTTTCATGATGCTTTTTTATAATTTGTGCAGCTTGACAGCCTCTGGTCACGGTGTGTTTTAATTGTATGGAAAAGAGCAGCTTGAACTTTCTGCTAAACAGCTCATTTTGTGTTTTATGGAAAAAAGAAAAACAAATGGGTTTGAAACAACAATAGGGTGAGCAAATGTACAAATTTTACATTTTTAGGTTAATTATTCCATTAACGTGATGGGAGAGTGGCAAAGTCTCCACTCTATAAATAATCTAGAAGTAACAATAAAGTCTGAATGTGGAGATCAGTATTTCACAGGAAATGTTGTCACAAGTGTGGGCAGTAAACCTTCCAACGCTTATGTGTGTGCACAAATGTGTGTGTGTGCGTATTTTAGTAGAAAAAGGTGTGTTGGTGCATTTGCAGCTAGTCAATCGGTTTTGTAGCCTCTAGCTTCAGATCTTTGCCTTGTTTTTCTCAGGGAAAAACTTAACCTTGGTCAGCTCTCTCTTTCTTCATGAAGTTACCTTCTAGTAACATTCTATAAGCAACTTTCCCTCTCACTTACTTTTTTTTTTTCTTGAGCCGAACAATTCTTGGTGGAATTTACCCAGAGTTGCTAATATTTTCAGCATGGTGATCTGAATAATATGTTCTTTGAACATTTAATAGACAAAGCAATTAATGCAAATTTCTTACGCAGGCAGCATATCTTCTAGGAAGATCCTGAACTGCTTTGTTCTCCTTCCCATCATGCACCTTTTCTGCTGGGACCAAAAACAGCTAAACAAGTTTATAACAGTTTATAAGACAAGAGTGTTGCATTTTTTTTATTTTTTTTTTTATTATGTTTATGAGTGAATTTATTACTGAGAAAGAGACAGAGAGCAAGACATTGTCTTTTACTCATACTAAAATATACTACACTTTTGTAGCATGCTATTTTTTCTCTGATCATAAATTTCCCAGAAATGTTAGTGTACCAAAGCAGTAGTAATTCAAATTTAATGTAAATTTATATATATATATATATATATATATATATATATATATATATATATATATATATATATATATATATATATTATGTGCTCATGATTGTGATGTCATCATTCTGTGATGTCATAATTTTTGAGTTGTGAAAGTTACTCTCTCTACATAGTACATCTAAATTGTATTTCAAAACAGCATGGCAAATTATGCTTTCTATAATATGGCCCATTTTTAAAGCTATTCAAAATTAATTGCTTTTTTTTTAAACATTATTGAAGATTACTCTCTGCCATTAAAGTAGCTCTCTTTGTTCTCTCTCCCAAAGACTGATCTCTTCTTCTGCTGATCAGCTCTCCTCATGTGCCTTCAGACATGTGTAAAGTTGGTCACAGTCTATGTGGTGAGTCAGGGACCAGCTGCTGCCTCAGATGGATAGAGATGCTCCCTCAGGTGCTCTGTGACCCTCCTGGGATGCCGAGCCTGTTGTTAGCCACGTCTTTCTAGTCCAGGAGGACCATGATTCATTCTTAAACAATAACACAGCTCTCAGCCACAGCAATGAGTAAATGTATCATCCACATGAGTTTAGAGAGGGAGAGGGAGAGAGAGAAACTGTAGTTTAGTTGGTGGTTGCATATTGATTAGCCTAAGTCTAATGTGGAGACAGAGTGCGTGGGTCCATCTGACCAGTGAGGGAGTGGTATGGCTGACTAATTGACTGAGACAATGGAAATTATTTGTGGCTGTTCGAGAACATCAAGATGGATGGCTTCTTTGCTTGCAGATTTAATCGAATCATTTTTACTGTTCTCTGCTGTCATAATAGAGAGCGAGAGAGAGAGAGAGAGAGAGAGAGAGAGAGAAACTATCTTCACCTGTAGAGGGCAGACTGCAGATGAGTTTGGATTATGTTTACTGTAGATAATTCCCTGTACTTTCTGGAGAAAACATGAACTCTGATGATGGCTTTGTGAAGGCTGTTTTTCTACATGTTTTGGCCTTTTTCCCGCTTTATAAATAGAGTAAAGAAAAGACAAAACATGATGGGGAAAAGAGCTGGGAATGGGATCTTGTTTTACTCACATGAGCCAATCTGATCTCGCTGCGAAATCGGCGACAGTAGGTTGAATGTTCTGCTGCTGAAATTAGTCTGTTTTACTGAAATGGAAGTGTTATTGAATGTATGGACATGTGTGAGCTGTAGTTTCTAGGTGAAATGTTCAGAGTGATGCCAAAAGAGATTTGTTGTTTTGTTTTTTGTTTTTTGTGTAAATTATGGACTGGAATCCATATTTTACTAACCCTACACCACCACCCAAATCCCAACCCTAAACATCACCAACAGTGGAATAAAAATTTAATCTTAGAGGGAAAATACAACCTATGAATCATGATCATCATTGTTTATGAGAACACAATCATAAAGAATCTCAGGCTGGTCGTGCAACGTGCTGTCAATAGCTCAATAGGAAAAGGTTAACACATTTGAACTGATGCTAAATTGTCTGATCGGGGATGACAATTGTCAGTCATTCGACACAAAGGGGTCGATTTCAGGGTACTGGAACTTTTGGTAGGAACAAATCAGTTTCCTGTATGATCATCATGACTCAGCATTTTGAAGCACATACACTATCTGTTTACATCTTTTCTGGAATAATAATAGCTTAGTTTTTTTAAGGTTGGAAATCGAGAATCAACTCTTTAAGGCAAGTGAGAATTGTAATTATTGACTAGTTGTTACACATTATATGTCAATGTGTAATTAAAGATAGATATTCAGAACAGAGTCTTGTTGCAATAAATAGTACTTTTAATATCAATATACGTATGTTACCAAAAATAGAATTTTGGTTTAGTAGCTTTGTTTAGTGTATGGTATCTCAAAAATCCCACTTTTGCGATTTTGACCCTGTGGCCCTAATAAAAATGAAACCATGCAGGATATTTAAATGTAAAAATACAAATATTTGACTCAAACATTTCTGCATATTTGACATTTTTTTTACTCACATAACATAAGCACAGTGTTTCCTTGCTTAATACCACATTATACTGTAGGATAATAAAGAGAGCAATATTTTCCCATAATCATATTTCACTGGTGTATACCCCAGCAGAATATGATTTACATACATGAATATCATAGCTGGAAGTTACATCGGCATTTATTTACAGAGAGGGTCCGGCATACTTTGGAAAAGAAATGCATACAAATTGGCTCGATATAGAACAATGTATCTTAAAATGTGTGATGTGTGTGAGAGTTGAATGGTGTTAGTTCTTTGATATGTCTTTGATATGAGATACAAATAAAAAAAGACAGGCTTTCTTAGGTCGTACTACTCTCTTTGTAGTGATAGTGATCTAGTCAGGCCCTCTAGTTTCTCTGATCTGTGTGTGTTCGGGAGGGTTTACCGCATGTGTGTGTGTGCGTTCTGTTCTGTGCATTCTTTTATATGCTGCTTGTGTGTATCTACAAGCTGATCTTTGTCTGTGTACGCTGTGGTATGTGTGTGGTTTCTCAAAGCTCCTGACAGCCCATTTACAAATCCAACCTTGAGTCAGATAAGATCTTTAATACCAGGTGTCATCTCTCTCCCATGACACCCCGCAGGCCACCTCAATGCACCATGCCTCTGAATTATTAATAACCAGGAGATGCCAGTCAGCCTTGATCAGCCCTCTAATAATGTTGATTTTCTAAAAGTTTTACCGCCAATGTGATTATTAACATGATTAATGGGACATCAGTGTGGTGGAGAGCTCCATATTAAATAGAGGAGAACCAACCAACACCGAGGTATGTTTCTCTGTCTCCGTAAAAGTTGAGGAAGCTACTTTGAAATTAGTTTGTCAAGCTACAAGCTACTCATAATGTAAAGTAGCTTAACAAAAGACAAATATATTGAAGTTATTTTATTGTAATATTTTTAATTATAAAAATGCTATTTTTATTATTATTATTATTATTATTTGTTATTATATTATCAAATTTTTTTCTGAATATATATGATTTTTACAATCATAAAAGTATTTATCTGGAGCAAAGCATTAGTATCTGAATAGATGTCAGCACTGAATTTTAACGTACAAATTAACACATAAAATACAATTTAATTACAACTTATAAAAAAACGAAAACACGCTAGTCAAGTTAAAAACACTGTGATGAACAGCAGCATTTAAATATTTCACTATAAAAAATATGTTCAATGCCACTTCTGAGCAGGGATTCATTGGGAATCTGTGAATAGTTTCCAAAGAAACTGATTTACTTAAAATAAATCAAACTCCCCAGTGCTATATCAGAATCAGAATCAGAATGAGCTTTATTGCCAAGCATGCTTACACATACAAGGAATTTGTCTTGGTGACAGAAGCTTCCAGTACACAAACAATACAAAAACAAGACAGAGATAATAATAATAATAATAATAATAATAATAATAATAATAATAAAATACAAATAAAAAGCGAATAGAAAATATAAGTATGTGTGTATATATATATATATATATATATATATATATATATATATATATATATACAGTATATATGTATATATATATATATATATATATATATATATACAGTATATATGTATGTACAAATACAAATCTGTTACATACAGATAGTGCAAGAGAATATAATGGCAGAAGAGGTAGGATATGTTGGATAAATATGAATAGACTAAGCAATGTATTGCACTTAATTATTGTTCAATGGGGCAGTTTTAACTGTTCATGAGATGGATAGCCAGAGGGAAAAAAAACTGTTCTTGTGCCTGATGGTACTGGTGCTTAGTGCTCTGTAGCACCGGCCAGAAGGCAACAGTTCAAAGAGGTAGTGGGCTGGGTGAGTGGGGTGCAGGGTGATTTTTTTTTCCAGCCCTTTTCCTCACTCTGGAAGTGTACAGTTCCAGTCAACCAGTAATCCGCTCAGCAGTCCAAACTTTTTTTTGTAGTCTTCTGATGTCAGATTTTGTAGCTGAACCAAACCAGACAGTTATTGAAGTGCACTGTATCAGCAGCGCCTGTGGGAGGTTGAACTTCCTCAACTGGCGAAGGAAGTACAACCTCTGCTGAGCCTTTTTCACAATGGAGTCAGTGTGGGTCTCCCACTTCAGGTCCTGTGAGATAGTAGAACCCAGGAACCTGAATGACTCCACTGCTGCCACAGTAATGTTCAGAATGGTGAGCGGGTTCAATGTTGGGGTGTTACTCCTAAAGTTCACTATTATCTCCAATGTTTTGAGGTTGTTCAGCTCCAGGTTGTTTTGACTGCACCAGACAGCCAGCTGTTCAACCTCCCTTCTGTTTGCAGACTCGTCGTCATCCTTGACAAGGCCGATGACAGTAGTGTCATCTGCAAACTTCAGGAGCTTGACAGAGGTTTCCTTGACAGTGAAGTCATTTTTGTACATGGAGAAGAATAGTGGGGAGAGTGCACATCCCTGGGGGGCACCAGTGCTGATCATACAGGTGCTGGAAGTGAATTTCCCCAGTCTCACTAACTGCAGCCTATCTATCAGAAAGCTGATGATCCACTGACAGATAGAGGTAGGAACTGAGAGTTGGTTTAATTTAGTCCGGAGAATACTGTAGCTGGAATGATGGTGTTGAATGACAAACTGAAGCCTACAAAAAGGATCCTTGCATATGTCTCTGGTCTGTCCAGATGTCACAGTATATGATGCAATCCGATGTTGACTGCATCATCCACAGACCTGTTTGCTCGATAAGCAAATTGAAGGGAATCCAGAAAGGGTCCTGTGATGTCCTTCAGGTGGGCCAACACCAGTCTCTCAAATGACTTCATGACCACAGACGTCAGAGCAATGGGTCTGTAGTCATTAAGTCCTGTGATTTGGGGTTTCTTTGGGACAGGGATGATGGTGGAGCTTTTGAAGCAGTAGAGAACTTCACACTGCTCCAGTGATCTGTTGAAGATCTGTGTGAAGATGGGGGCCAGCTGGTTAGCACAGGATTTTAGTGGGTGAAACACCATCTGGGCCCTGTGCTTTCCTTGTCTGAGAAAGTATATATGAGAGTAAGGACAGAGAGTGCATTGTCATGCAAAAAATAAAACAACAACATCAGGCTAAACCATCTTAAACCAGGGTTGTTGGTCTTATCTGACCACCAGGCTGGTAGGCTGGCCTAGTTTGATGGTTTTAGAGAGGGTTTGGGTGCTTCTCAAATTGTCAGGCTTAGGGATGGGAATTGTAAGGAATTTAACAAATCCGGTTCCGATTCCTCAAATCGATTATTTCAGTACTTATGAGGAATAATTATTTGGAAATAAGAAATGCAATTGCTATTGCATTTACTGCCCTCAGCAGTCTGTTACCAAATTATGAGGTCATTTCAGATTTCTACAGAGCATATATAACAAATCAGAAATCAAATTAAATACAATTCTTGTAAAAGGCATGTTTGCATACTTTTTAGAAGCATAAATGCAATCCAGTAATTGATCCTAACAATATATTAAATACAAAAATTGAAACAATTAAGAAATGTGGTAACAAATTTCATTCAATCATTTATTTTATTAAATTCCAATGATTACATAAAAACTCTATCTTTAACTATGCCTTGTCATTTGAACAACCTGTCAGTAACTGCACTGCCTGATTGAAGTCTCACAGGTCTGAAGTACAACATTACATAACAATAATAGTTTCAGAGACAGTTTAGACCTAATTTTGTACTTCAGGCTTGTGAGATTTTAAAAGTTCTTATTTTATTTCAAGTTGGACATTGATTACTTATCATTAGTATAAGATTAATTCAGTAACCCCCTGACTGATGTATAAGTGTTTTTGATTTACTAAAAATAACCAGCTCATAAAAGTAATTTGTTCAGGACTCGGAATGTACCGGAAGCACCTCATGTTTGATGCTGTAGATTAAAAAAGGACTGACTCATTAGAGTCTTTCATTTGGGAATTGGAAAACACTGGACGCGCTGTGTGTTTCACGCTGTAGATTCAGTAGTGGGCAGCACTGCCACCGAAATGCACTGCAGGAAACACTGTTAGAGTATTTTAGTAGAGTGTTCAGCCCGCATCTACGAAAACTGTTAATGGAACCGAAAGTTATGAAAATAATACGGTACTAGTAATTGTCAAAAAACTGAACTGTTTAGGGGCCTGGGTAGCTCAGCGAGTAAAGACGCTGACTTCCACCCCCGGAGACGCGAGTTTGAATCCAGAGCGTGATGAGTGACTCCAGCCAGGTCTCCTAAGCAACCAAATTGGTCCGGTTGCTAGGGAGGGTAGAGTCACATGGGGTAACCTCCTCTTGGTCGCTATAATGTGGTGCGTTCTCAGTGGGGTGCATGGTGAGTTGTGCGTGGATGCCACGGAGAATAGGGTGAAGCCTCCACATGCGCTATGTCTCCGCGGTAACACGCTCAACAAGACATGTGATAAGATGCACGGATTGACGGTCTCAGATGCGGAGGCAGCTGAGATTTGTCCTCCGCCCCCCCGGATTGAGGTGAGTCACTACACCACCATGAGGATTTAGAGCACATTGGGTATTGGGCATTCCAAAAAATGGAACTGTTTAGAACTTGTTCAGAACCAGTTCTTGGTTCTCAACCCTAGTCAGGCTGGGAGACTTGACCAAACAAGTACAGTAGATCAGCTAAACCAGTTTGACCAGGCAAATAGACCAGCAAGGCCTGTTGAGCACCAGTTTGACTAAGTAAGTAGACCAGCTGAACTCCAATTTGACCAGGCAAGTAGACCAAATATAGAAGCTAAACACCAGTTTGACCAGATAAGTAAACCAGCTGAACACCAGTTTGACCAGGCAAGTACAGTTGATCAGCTAGACCAGCCAAAGACCAGCTTGGCCAGACTGGAAAACCAGCTAGACCAGCTGAACACCCATTTGACCAGGAAAATAAACCAGCTAGACCAGTTGAGCACTAGCTTAACCAGATAATTAGACCAGCTGAACACCACTTTGACCAGGCAAGTAGACCAGCTGAACACCAGTTTTTCCGGGCAAGTAGACAACCTTAACACCAGTTTTACCAGGCAAGTAGGCCAGCTAGAAAAGCCAAACACCAGCTTTGCCAGGCTGGAAAACAGTTAGACCAGCTGAACACCAGTTTGACCAGATAAATTGACCAGCCGAACAACAGTTTGACTAGTCAAGTAGACAGACTGAACACCAGTTTTACCAGGCAAGTAGACCAGCTAGATCAGCCAGATACCAGCTTGGCCAGGCTGGGAAACCAGCTAGACCAGCTGAACACCAGTTTGATCAGGCAAGTAGACCAGCTAGACTAGCTGAACACTAGATTGACCAGGCTGGGAGACCAGCTAAGCCATCTTAAACAACCTAAGAATAGCAAACCACCTTAGGCTGTCTTAAGCTTCTTCTTTTTTTTTTCCAGCGGGTTAACCAAAAGCTGAATTTAGCACTACCAAAGCTACGCTTACAATACTATTTCATTTACATCTCCGCCGTGAACATGGGGGTCAGTGGCTTATTAATAAACACAATTTCCATTCACCTTTATGGTCTGTTCTGTGTAATGCAGCGATGATTATAAATGGTTTTGTGGTGTGGAGTGGAGCAGTTGAAGCACCCCTAGAGTGAACCGCAAATTTATCGTAATTATCTGTAAAATTTGGGCGCCCTGTTTCTGGAGACAGAACATCAGAGCAGATGGCTTGGGGGGCTCAGATAATGTATTACAGAAAGGCGGGGGAGACATGGGAAGGAGACAAGAAAATCTGGACTGTTTTTATCAGAAGGAAAAGCAAAAGAGAGAGATTTTAGTAGTAGAGATATACTTGAGCAGACAATGCAACATCTGTATGCTGCCATCGTGTGTGGTGATGACTCCTAACATATTTAATCTCCACACACCATTCTACACGCTTTAAGAATCTACTCTTCTTTGCTCTCAAGGGACCAAATCAGACAAGAAACATCTGGTGGTAGCGGCTCCAAGTACGTGCTAAGCTGTATTAGATTTACAGTTGTATTTTAGATGTAAGGGTTGGTTGTGTGTCATAAATTAATGATTTCTAGGTATATTCACCCAGTAAATGTTTTGCAGGTGAAAACAGAAAACATACGTGCTGGTACTTGATAGAACGCAAATCTATGTAGCTATGTTTGCATACATCAGGTGTCCATGTTAATTAGTTGCAGTATGTTACTAACTTACTGTATGAAAACAGAAATAGCAGGCGACTACCAACAGGGATTAATCGCCCCCAGCCAACAAGCCAAACCTTCACCCCCTGGTTAGTGCCAAATGTAATACTTATAGTTAGGTGTTTATAAAAATGTCTAACACCAAGTGTGAACAATGGCAGTCTCAGCCACGGAATGGCCAAAATCCGTCTTGTGCATATTGCACACAAAACAGGACAATGCTTTCTTGAACCAGTAAGCACTGATTTGATCAGCTGGTTTGATGCAACTTCAGAGAGTAAAAGTAAAATTGTCTATACATATTTTCTGTGCTGTACTTGTACACATTTTCCACTATTTTTTGTGATTTCTGTGCAATCGCTTGCTTATATTATTTATGTAGTTATTTATTTATTTCACAGTGGTCTACTATTATGGTTAAATATACAGTATCTCAGATAACCAGCCCCTAAATAGAAGGCTTGTCCTTTCTAAGTGGGCTGTTCTTGGACATTTTAAACACCAATAAGCCTCAGACCTTTTGCCTTAGTCAAAGGTCTGGCAATGCGAGATTAAAACAATGAAAATGTGTTTACCAAGCACCACTAATCAGGAAAAGTAGACACTTGCCAGGACTTGCCAGGAAATTTTGTGAATGATAGCCATTAAAATGTTGCTGAAATCTGCGGATCGTCAAAATGACATATCACATACATATTCTGTGATCACAACTAGCTTTAAAGTCACAGTAAAGCAAGTCAGTCCTCTCAACAGTTATATTGGCAGTGCCACAAGGAGCTATTTCCTATCATACAAGTACAGTGTAAATGGGAGAAAGAAGGGTAAGATGAAAATCTACAAAACAGTTTCCAAAGATTACATTTCCTAAGATTACATTCCAACTTATTTGAAATCAGCAATAAAATCTGACAACAATGATACAATGTTTATTTTGCTGTATAAATAAGAAAAAAAAAATAAATAATTCTAGCTGGTTCAGCTAATGCATAACCGCATTCAAAGGTTAAACAGCAATTGGCACTTTTAACATAAGTGCAGCACTTCCATCCCTACAGCCGACATATTGAGCTTTGTGATTTATCCCATTTATTTTATGATGGGTGGTCTGTCTTGTCAACTTTAATTGTTAAGGCAGGTTTCTGAAAGGTATTCAATTGAACTGCAATTTGCAACTACTTAAAAATGAATGCCAGCCGTAACAATTTTTGCTGTGTTTCTATGACAATGCAGAGGTATTGGATCAGATGTATTCTATAGCATGCCAGATGTATTGGATCAGAAATCTGTCAGTCTTAAGAGGTTTGGTACCCATAACAGTACCAAGTTGTTTACTCATTCTTTTGACTTCTCAAAGTGACTCGGGTGAGAGCAGGTAAGCCGTGAGCGGTGAGTGGTGAGTGATAAAGCTTGCTGTATGCCTGATAGATGTTGCTGTCTCCTGATGTTCTGAAAGATGAGGAGCGTCTCCCTGTGTGTGTTTCTTCTCCTGGTGGAGCAACTTTCTTTCTACTGTGTTAAAGCATCATTAAACATGTCCTGTCATCGCCCATCTGTTTAACGTTTATCCTGAAAAAGGAGGCTGGGGAGAAATATAGAAAGCTTCTCATTTACTCACAAAGCTCTCTGAAATGTTCTGTACAGTACAGATCCTATTTACACCCTGCCTGCCTACAGATATTCATGAAGGGCTGAAGTTCCTTGAGATACCACATAACCCTGTTAGCCTTTCAGGCTATGAAAGCAGAATAATGGCCTCATAGATCTGCATTATGATTGCAGCTTGTTTGTAATGCACCTCAGAGCTACAGTGCTGAGGGTACAACCACCTCCCGAGACACATTTTCCCTCCACAGTCACTTTAAAATTATTATTATTATTTTTTTTTTAAATCTTGTTTTCTTCTGCTTTATTATTTTGCATTAGGAGTGCTCAGCAAGCAGGCACCTCCTCCCACTACCACCCTCTCTTGCAGCCCACTCACAACTCCCACAACCTTACCCAGAATCCATCTCTTCACGATGGGCCATCAGCCTCAACAACACCTGAACACCACAGGCAGGACAATCTCAGACTAGGGATGTGAAAGGCTACATATTTTCAAGATTGAATAGCCAGGGGGGCCTGGGTAGCTCAGTGGTAAAATACACTGGCTACCACCCCTGGAGCTCGCTAGTTCGAATCCCAGGGCATGCTGAGTGACTCCAGCCAGGTCTCGTAAGCAACCAAATTGGCCCGGTTGCTAGGGAGGGTAGAGTCACATGGGGTAACCTCCTCGTGGTCGCTATAATGTGGTTTGTTCTCGGTGGGGCGCATGGTGAATTGAGCGTGGTTGCCGCGGTGGATGGCGTGTCTCCGTGGCAATGCGCTCAACAAGCCACGTGATAAGATGCGCGGGTTGACTGTCTCAGACACGGAGGCAACTGGGATTCGTCCTCCGCCACCCGGACTGAGGCGAATCACTATGCGACCACAAGGACTTAGAGCGCATTGGGAATTGGGCAATCCAAATTGGGAGAAAAAGGGGAAAATCCCCCCCCCCCCAAAAAAAAAAAAGATTGAATAGCCACTGGGCAGTGGGTCCAGTGAGGCAGGCAGCACAGAGCAGATGTAATCTCTGATTAGCCTCTCAAAGCATTTGCTGATGATGGGGGTCAGAGCAACAGGACACCAGTCATCTAAGCAAGTGATTTTGGATTGCTTTGGTGCAGGCACAGTGGTGGACGTTTTGAAGCATGTGGGGACTACAGACAAGGAGAGGGAAAGGTTGAAAATGTCCGTAGAAACACCAGCCAGTTGGTTCGTGCGCACTCTGATGACGTGGCCCGGAATGCCATCTGGACCTGCGGCTTTACGGATATTCACCTGTCGGAAGGATAGGGTTACATCCGTTACAGATACGGAGAGTGAACTAACCTCTGTAGCTTCGGCCGTGAGAGCTCTCTCCGCGAGGGCGGTGTTATTTCCCTCGAAACGAGCATTAAAATTATTTATCTCATCCGGGAGAGAGGCAGCGGTGTTCACGGTGGAGTTTTTATTCCCTTTTATAGTTCGTGTTGATATTAATTCGCTGCCACATGCTTCTAGAGTCGGTGGTGTTGAACTGTCCTTCAATCTTGTCCCTGTACTGGCGTTTTGCTGCTCTGATAGTTTTGCGGAGGGCATAACTGGCTTGTTTTTTCCTCCTCTGCAGTCCCGGAATTAAAAGCGGAGGTCCGCGCATTAAGTGCTGCGCGAACATCACTATTACCCATGGTTTCTGGTTGGGGTAGATCCGTATTGTTTTGGTCGGAACAATGTCCTCTACGCACTTTCTGATGAAACACGTTACACTATCAGCGTAAACCTCTATGTCATCATCAGAGGTGGACCAGAACATCTCCCAGTCCACGTGATCAAAACAGTTTTGTAGCGTAGATTCTGATTGGTCCGACCAGCACTGGATCATTCTGAGGGTGGGTGCTTCCTGTTTCAGTTTCTGCCTGTAAGCGGGCAGAAGTAGAACGGAAGAGTGGTCTGATTTGCCAAATGGTGGCCGTGGGAGGGATTTGTAGCCATCTCGGAAGGGAGAGTAGCAATGGTCCAAAACCTGGTCCCCTCGTGTTTTGAAACTGATATGATTGTGGTATTTTGGTGCGACTGATTTGAAATCGGCTTTGTTAAAGTCCCCGGTCACAATGAACGTGGCCTCAGGGTGCGTGGTTTCCTGCTTACTTATACTCCCATACAGTTCCTTGAGTGCCCGGTCTGTGTCGGCTTGTGGGGGGATGTACACAGCTGTGATAATGACTGCTGTGAATTCCCTTGGTAGCCAGAATGGTCGACACAGAAGCATGAGAAATTCCAGATCAGGAGAGCAGAAAGACTTGATAGAATGTACATTCCTCTGATCACACCAGGATTTGTTGATCATAAAACATGCACCACCACCTCTGCTTTTACCTGAGAGGTCTTTTGCTCTATCCGCTCAGTGCACGGAGAACCCCGCGGGTTCAATTGCTGAGTCTGGAATCTCCGCAGACATCCAAGTTTCTGTAAGGCAGATAATGCAGCATTCCCTCGTCTCTCGTTGGAAAGAGATCCGCGCTCTCAGCTCACAGAACTTGTTGTCCAGAGATTGAACATTTGCCAGAAGAATACTGGGTAGCGGGGGTCGATTTGCGTGACGTCTTACTCTGATGAGAACGCCGGCTCTGTTTCCCCTTTTCCTTCTGCGTTTTTGCGGCCGGGCAGCCCAAACAAAGGGCTCCGCTGGCGTGTTTGTAAACAGCGTGTCGGCATTGAGGAATTTGAAGTCCGGTTTTCGGTGTGTAATTGCAGAACCAATGTCCAAAAGTGTTTGTCTATCGTAGACAATAAGGCAGACAACATCCAAGACAAAAAACATAAGAACTGTAAACAAAACAAACAAAAAACTGCAATGTTGTGTCGGAGCTTGCAACGCAGCAGCCATACTCGGTGCCATCTTGAGTCTCTATTGGTTATTCAGATAAATGATTGGTTTCAAATAAAGCTGGACATGGAATAGATCAGATTGCATAGCTCTCAGTACATTTCTTATTCCACTTTTTAAACTCAGCAGTCATGTCTGTGATGCAAAAAAACAAAAAAAAACAACAAAAGAGACAAAAAAGAGCAAAATATGTCCATTTGCTTGTGTACATAGATTACCAATATTTAAAAATATTTGGAATGTGACAGTATTTTTCTTGATATTTACTGTTAAAGGTGATTCTTGTTACAAAAGCTGTGTTTTTATGACTGTAACAGTTCTAATTTAAATTGGATAAATTTAGAATTACAGTTTCCCATAGTGGGTTTTAGCATGCAGATAGTCCAACAGTTTATTTTACTGTTAGCTTGCTAAAGCACAGCACAATGTAAACACACTAAAAACCCAATCCGAGAAGTTGTGTCTCGAAATTCATCTCTTGTCAAAACATTGTCACTAAAATTTGTATAGCTTATAAAAGAAAAATAAATAAATCTTTCAGTTGTGTGTGTGTGTGTGTGTGTGTGTGTGTGTGTGTTAGTTTTCACTCTATGATTGTTACTTTTAGTTGAAGTGTTTTCTAGTTTCCACTATTTTTTTCAGTGTATTTTTATTTTATTTTTAAGGTAGACTGATCTCCTGAAAATTACATGACTGTGGTATTTTTATTTTTTTTAAATTTTTTTATTTATTTATTTTTGGGGGGTAAAATTATATTACATTGATCCTTACACATATTGTGGCAGTTCTGAGGTGAAACATCCACTTTGTGGGTCTAGAAGCGAGTTACATTTTCTCCCAAACAGATTAAAGCTGATGTAACTTTTTCAGTGTTAAAATACTTTCTTCTATCACAGCTTAATATGCAGAGACAACTATAAGTAAGACATGCATAGATAAATTATTTCAAAGTCTCTGTGGCACCATAAAATTGTGTTTGTTTCTAATGACTCACTTATACCTTATACGTGAGTTGGGGGCAGGGCTATCTGACGTTTTGAACAACAGCAGATGAGGGGCGTATTTGGAAAGCTGTTTTGAAAACATTGTTTACTGACATCTAGTGGCTTGGATGCAGCATCATTTAAAAGCAATAGTTTTCAGTTTCAGATGCCATTGTTGAAATTTAGTATTCACAGTCAGCCATGATTACTTTAATCAATGAGTGAAAGTGTTAAATAGCAGGATGGTTACTGAGATTAAGTGAGCAGTGTATTAAGTTTAATACTGTGTGTTAAAAACTACATTTAATTTGTGGTCATTTTTATTTTATTTATTTTTGGAGTCATAAAATTGCTTTTTAGTTTAGTTTCAGTTTAGTTTTTAATTTCCATTAATGATAAAAACACTTCTGCATCCCTGACCCATTATCTCTTTCCCTAGTTAAAATTCCTTATTTCCACTCTTTAACTGTTACTGTTCCTCTTGTTATGATGAATGCAGAGATCAACCACCATCCTTTACTCATCTGCTTTCTGACAGGCTGTAAATATGTGAGGCCACTGCCATGTCTTTATTTCCCCAGTGGATCTTCCTCCATCTGACTCTATTACATAGCTACACCCTCAAAACCTTTTAATGAGTCTTTCGGGCATCTCAGCACTGCCTTTTGGTGGGCGTTTGCCAGCTGAAAGCACTGATGCGAAATAATATTGATAAAGCTGTCAGAATTGCTCTGACTTTACGATGATGTGTTTAAAAACTCCTAACTCTGTTAAAAGTATCCACGGTATATTGCTAATGTACATTATCCCCAGGAAGGTCTGCAATATCTGGAAAAAGCTATCTGTTAGCATTCTCAAGCTCAATGGTTGTTTCCAGAAGTATGCAACCTGGGTGCTGCCATCTTTGCTTAAAGCTGCATTACGTAAGTAAAAAAAAAGGAACAAATTATTAATTGAGTACATAAACAATCACTTTTCAAAACAATACCTTTACCTTACCCCGAATCACTGTGGTAAGCCTAAAAAAAGTTTTTGTATTTTGAGCTGTTGGGTCAGATTAGGGCGCGAAATGATGTTCATCCTTGCGTCATTACGTCATGAAATTTACTTCTTGTAATTGTTATATTGCATATTTAAGCATATCATTTTCATGTTTAATAAAGTATATGTTATTCCCATCATTATTAAATCCTTGTTTTATATTTTTAGTTTAAGGTTGTGTGCATTGCATAGACAAACTATTGTAGTATTACGGTTCACTTGCATTGTCAACTGAGGCTGTACAATACAATACACTGATGAGCCAAAACATTTCTCATAGCCAACATGTTCAATGCTGGAGAAATGGGCAGGAGTCAAGACCTGACTTTGACAAAGGCAAAATTGTTATGACCAGACAACTGGGTCAGAGTATCTCTGAACCGTCAAGGCTTGTGGGTTGCTCCCAGTCAGTGGTGAGTATCTACCGACAGTTGTCCGAGGAGGGACAAACCACAAAACGGCAACAGGGTGTTTGGCGCCCAAGGCTCATCGATGTGTGAGGGCAATGAAGACTATCCCGTCTGTTCCGAACCGACATAAGGTCAACTGTGGCACAAGTCTCAAAATGTTTTAATTATGATAATGGGAGGAATGTGTCACAACACATATAGCCGCAGACTGGTCAGAGTGCCCATGATGACCACTGTCCACCATCGAATGCACCTACGATGGGCACGCAAGCTTTGGAACTGGACCTTGGAGCAGTGAAAGAAGGTCACCTGGTCCGATAAGTCCCGTGTGCTTTTACAACCTGTGGACGGCCGTGTATGTGTGTGCTGTTTACCTGTGGAAGTGATGACATCAGGATGCGCTGTGGGAAGACGATAAGGGAGTGTGATGCTCTGGGAAATGTTCTGCTGGGAAACCCTGGGTCCAGCAATTCATGTGGATGTCAGTTTGACCCGTGCCACCTACTTAAACATCATTGCAGACCAGGTACACCCCTTTATGGTAACGGTATTCACTGATGGCAGTGGCCTTTTTCAGCAGAATAATGTGCCCTGCCATGCTGCACACATTGTTCGGGAATGGTTTGAAGAACATGAAAAGTTCAAGGTGTTGCCCTGGCCTCCAAATTCCCCAGATCTCCATCCGATTGAGCGGCTCCACCTCGCAGCTTACAGGACTTGAAGGATCTGATGCTAATGTATTGGTGCCAGATACCACAGGACACCTTCAGGGGTCTTGCAGAGTCCACGCCTCTGCGGGTCGGTGCTGTTTTGGTGGCATGCGGAGGACCAACATTATAATAGGCAGGTGGTCAAGTGTAAAATTTATTCATTCAGAATATGTAAATAGGAGTGGTTTTTACCTTCATTAAAGCAAGTAATATTTCAGTTTTAAATGCTTAAATGTATAAAATAATATTAACATGAAAATAGCACGTTATGACTGTGGGTCCTTTGAATGTCTCCCAGTCATGATCACACACAGGCGATGTCCAGGTAAGCTAAAATCAAGAGATTTATCCTCCAGAAGAGCAGTGCCGAAACACGACTGACATAAAGTGTGCTTCCGCAAATTGCTTGCAGTTTTCAACCACAGATTGCTAGAGAGCACAAAGTTACGTAGTGCAGCTTTAATGGATACTCCATTTTGGACAGAGTTTTTTCTTCTTTTTGTTTTTGTTTTTTTTGTTTTTGTTTTTTTGAGCCAGTAACCTGAGCCCTAAATAACAGGTAACTGATCATTTTATATGAGAACTCTGTGCAGCAAACAGAGAAAAAAATAAGTCTGTTTCAGGCTGTTAAGAGCCCAGCAAAAATCATTCACTATTAAAACACATGCAATGTCTTTATTCAGTTCTTTTAACAAATGTATTAATGAGCCACACATCACTATTGCTAATGATCATACTGAGCATCAGGGATTTGAACAAACACCTAACCTTAATTATTGAACTTTGTTGTGAACGCATCCTGCTGAGTTTGTGCTACGCAACTGAATGATACCTCACATTGTGTGGCTTGTATGAATTTTAGCTCATTATTGTTTTAAAGTGGAATAATGATCTAATCTCTAGGGAATCTAACAGAATTAATATTTAACACCCAATCAACATATTCATCCTCAATATGTTGAACTTGTGTCTTTATCAGTTCTGGGAGGAATATTACCTCGTGGCCAACGAAATAATATCCTAAATTTAGCGTAAACACTTTATAAGCAGGTAACAGGATCAGCCAGTTTATGGCATTATCTTTATGAGCATTAAGTACAAGACACTTCTCTTTGAATGCGAGACTTTATTAAATTATTCTAAACCTAATGCATACACTAATCTAGCGCGCACACACACACAAACACACAAAGTGAACAATAAAGAAAGTAAGATTTGGAATACTGGAAATATTGAGTTATGGCAATGTATGAAATTTAGCAAACTATGACAGAACGAACCATCAATCTATCTGTTTCACTTTCGTATTAGCCCGCAATAGCGTTATAGATTTGTATCTAATACACCAGTTTAGCGAGACATGGAAATACTGTACCTTGTTACTTGGTCAGTTGATGAGTTGTTTCTTTTGTTGTGTCGGTGGTCTGGGAGTCGAGCCAAAGATGACGTGAGGGTTTAGAGAAGTCAAACGGGAATGACGATTCAAGAGATGAATGTGCTGGGTTTCATTCATTGGCAGGCTGCTGCAGTGCGTTCAAGGGCCGAAGGCAGTTGCGGCGAAGTAAACTACTATCGTGAAAGACTTTGTGGAAAACAAAGACTGGATGATAATTCTAACAGCTCAAAAGAAAACGTAGACTCAGCGTAGACTTTATGTTCAGCGTAGATTCGGTGTTCAGCGTAGATTCTTAGTAGGCGTGGACTCAGTTTTCAGCATCGAATCAACTCAACTCAGTGGTTCGTTCAGTGTCATGAGGTTTTAACCTTTCTGACTCGGCACAACCCAAAAAGCTTCAGACCAGTCAGAAATGAACTTGACCATGGTGCGTTAACAGCTTTTCATGCCTCAAGTTAATTAGCATATAATTCTCTTGTTACATGCTTTTCCTTAGTTTCCTGCTCTGACTAAAGGTATTTCAGACCTAAACTTTGATAGCAGCAATACAATGCAAGTTATAGGATTTTGCCCAACATCAACATTCTGGAGATTAACTACGTACTTCATAGATACCAAACGTGAGGGTAAAAATAATTGCAATTATTGGGGAGTGCAATCTTTCTCACGTTTCTTTTGTTTAGTGAAGGGTCACAGGATGCAGATGAGAGAGACTTTCGGCACCAAATGTATAGATTCATAGTTTTATGACCTGGAAGGGCCCTAAGGTCATTCTTCCAGAAGGTTCGCCTATTGCTTTGTGTGTCCTTTGGAATGTTTTGCTGCCTGGTGCACTTAAAGTCCTACAGGCTTTTTGAGGAGAGGTGTGCTTTTCCTTTTCAATGCAGTCAGATTTACGTGACCTTTTTAGACTATGGCCCTTAAGCAAGCACCTACGGCAGAAACCACCCAGAATATCCTAGAAACCACAAAGCAATGCCCTGAAAACCACTTAAAATACCCTAGCATCATGGAAGTTTACTTTTGAATGGGCCAGCACCACTACTAAATATTGATACATTTGCAATTTGAAAAAGTTTAGACTACACTTTCAAAGCCACCAATGAGTGTGTAGAACACTCATTGAGAACTCAAAGAACAATTAGCTGTGGCGGAATGATCCGCCCCTCCGGCTCGTCATCGTTGCCCCGCCTCTTAGCCAGGCTCACGATGGGAGTTGGGCAGGAGAGCGAGAAGAGGTGCATAATTAAAAAGCCTCATTCTGACAGCGGTGAATGAAGCCTGATGGGAATAATGCTTCATCACCACTGTCTTTAAAATGCAGAGCACACCTCTTCTCGGGGAGCTGGCTTCAAATCTCCACGTGTGCACACAATGGCATCCTTGCACGCCCAGGACCAGAGCTGGGAGGGTTCGGAGTTGGACGTGCTGCCGGACCCATTCCTCGGACCCCCGGACGCATTAATGAGTCACCGGGGGTGAACAGCTCACGTTGCCACCGACGGGCTAGATGCCGGGCCGCCTTCCCCACACCTGCCGCGGGCCTGGGAAGACAGGCCACCAAGGACGCCGCCGCCTCTCGCGCTGTGGACCCTGGAGGGGAGTGTGAGCGGGCAACGGACCCAGCTCATGCCTGGGCCATTCTATGGACACTAACCCACCCTTCACGGAGCCCCGTCACACCGCAAGGATGCCAGATTCCCCCTTTATTATGAACACTATTCCCCTTGGACACTTTATTACCCTTTTTATGGACCTGTTATTTTTATTATTATTTCCAATAAATGTCTCTCCGAGGCGTGACGCCACACCCACTGTGTCTGTCACTTGCTCACCCCGCCACATAGCTTTTAGATCAGTGCAGAAAATTGGCACAGATTCAATGTGGGCCCACTTATGACATCAACTGTTAGCTGCATTAGTATTCATTAGTGCTCAGTATGCATAATAATAGAATGACAGTTTAAATAAATGGAATAAAATGCATTTGTCATCTGTTGGCAAGATCTGTCATATGATGGTCAGAATATTGTCTCTTGCCTGTTTGGACATATTGTTCTACAGTGGCGTACCACTCCAAACACATAGATCTCACTAATGCATAGATCACATTCACACAATGTATTTTGAAAATATATATATATTTAACACAATTATCTTTGTAAAACAACTCCCTTATATTAAACATGTTATATTTGTACATGTTTTGTACATTATATTAATCATATACATATTGAATAAATGGCTTGCCGATTGAGATGGGTATGCTAGATATGATATAACTGCATAACTTGAAAACTCCCCCCATATTGTGTCGCGGTACGCAAGAAAAGCATTCAGTTCTGTGACTGGAATTGCGCATCATTGCAGGTACGGCATTGCCAGCTGACTTCGAGCATTGCGGGTAAGTATCTGTGCAATTGCGTGGTCAGTTCAAGGTGCTTTTTTATGTCACATTTGACACTGTTTGCAAGGTTGAGCTCATTTGCTGAAAAATACATCATGCAACAATGGAAAAACAGGTCTCTAGCCTGCGAGCAATTATGAGTGAAAATTACTGCGTGTGAATGTGGAAAATTATTTGGCCGCACCGGATGTCTGACACCTGTCATCAAAGCTTATGAACTTATACCATCAGAATCAAAACTCCCTATGCATCTACCCTTAAATACAAATTACATTTTAAACTGCAAAAAAACAAACAAACAGACAAGCTAAAATCGTGGACAACTGACATGTGCGAGTCTTAGCTATCACTAAGCTACGTCACCTAGCATTGTGCTGGGCTGGCGAAAAAAGATACTTGTGTGACGCACGATGCATGAGTAGATTTTTTAACCACAAAAGATAGGGTTATTTCATTGCAGATTTATCTGACCTTTTTGCCACAACCATTTTGGTGTTTCTACACTAGGGGGCACACAAAATTATTTTTGCCAGTGAGAAATACATGAACTGGGTTTGAATGTTATTTTAGACTGTGATGAAATTTAAAGAACAGTAAATCTCAGAATTGTATTCGCGTACCCCCATTGCCACCTCACATACCCCCAGTGTCACAGTCCTGTCACTCTGTCAGTCTGGGTTTTGGTCTGACAGGACCATGGCATCATCATCCCATGTCTGTGTTGTGTTTCATTGTCTGTCTTTGTGTGAGCGCGCAGTTTCAGTTGTATTCGCTGCTGTGCGCTCTTCGATCTGTCTTGTTTCATGTCGGGAGCATGGTGTCTGTATCCTGACTTCCTGTCTGGTTCGGTTTCAGCCTGTGTCAGGATCCGGACACTTGTGCTCCATGTCTGTCTGTTATTGACATTATGTCATCTTGGCAGCATGCACTCGCGTCAATAGTTTATGTCTGTCTCGTGAAGACAGCTCACAACCCGATGTTCGGTCACTACGGTCTGAGAATTCAGGTTTGTGTGTAGCCGAACCCTTGCACAGGTGTCCTGTCTTGTTTTTGTCACCTGTTGCGTGCATCACGTGGCGTTTGCCTCCCGATGTACGCTCAGGTTTCGTTTAGTGTGAGAATGCATGGCATCGCTTTGTTTGGTGTTGCTACGCATTCTCTCATCTTGTTTGTCAGTCGGCATGGGCATATATTGCCTTATTGTCTTGGCGATGTGCGCTCATGCCATTCGGGTGTTTTGTTGTCTTGTGAGAGCACGTGGCTTTAATTTGTTTCTGTATTGCCGCTTGTCTCTCAGTCTAATATCATACCCCACCTCCTTGTTTGCTTATTATTAGTTAATTTGCCTCACCTGTCCCCTGTTAACCCATTTGATTTCTCTCCCTATTTTAGCCTCCTCGTGTGTGCTGTCCAATGCCAGTTTGTGTTGTTTCCATTTTTGTGTTTGTTCCAGTCGGTCGTGTGTGTTGGTTGGTCAAGTTTGTCAGTCGGTTTATTACCCCATCCCTACCTGGTCCGGTCGGTCCTGTCTCTAGTTTCCCCTGCCCCAGCCTGGATGATCTACATTGTTTGTTTTCCTCGACGGGGTTGTTTATGTTTGTTTTCCCCCTTGTGGGAGTTTTGGTTGAGTTTTTTCCCCTTTTTTTTATTTAATAAATTTCCTTTTATTTCTTCAAAAACTCTGTGTTTGGGTCCTGAGTCTCTGCACCCTTGAAACCCAGGGGTATGCATACCCCAGTTTGGGAAACACTGTTCTAGAATATGTCAAATGAAAAGCTGTTTTCCTGATTCTGCTGCATTGTCGCTTTTCATCCATGTTCTAAATTAATGAGCTTGCTGCATTCGAGCCTGTGTTGGTGACATGACATAGATAATTACCCAATGTGTTTCTGAAATGAGTATGAGACCCCGCTGCCATGCAAGGTTAAACAAAGTTCAAGGAACAAAATGACAGGCACATTTGTGAACTAGCACTTTATTTATATTAATATTTTCTTATTCATATATTTATTCACTCATTGCTTTCTTTGTGGAGCATCTTAATTAAATGCAGCATAATATTAAATGACAGGAACACACTGCAAGCAATAGTTACATTTTCTGAAGGAATTGTCAGTTGCGTTTACTTATGTAAATCTCATCACAATGATGTTGGGTGTTGTAGATGGTTGCTAAGGTGTTCTGGGTAGTTACTAAGGTGTTCCATGTGGTTGCTAGGTGGTGCTTGACAGGGCATTTCTATGTAGTTGCTAAGGTGTTCTGAGTGTTTTTTAATGCATTGCTATGTAGTTGCTAGGGTGTTACTAGGTGGATGCTAGAGTGTTCTGATTGGTTGCTAAGTGGACACTTGCTAGCCCAAGCCATAAGAGCCCTGAATACTCTGTTATTTTGGTCCCATAAGTACTTCCATAGCTTCAATGTAAGTCCATGGCTTCATGACTTCCTTGGCTTCATTGTAGAAAAGTAGTAGCACACTACTGCTACACATGTTGCATGATTTGAAAAATGGTGCAGGACACATTAATCGCTAAAGTTAGGGGTAGGGGTTTGACTAATAAAATGAGCAATAGTGCCTTAGCAAGCAGCACATACAATAAAAAAATTTGTATTGCTTTTTCAATACATGCCCTCTATACCGATAGAAATGGACTTTGCTTTGGCTTTACCACATGTGCCCTTGCTAGCACACACCTGTCCTTCTCTACAGAGTATACAATCCCCAAGTCCCCCCTGAGATTTAGAGCGCAGGAGGCAATAATCTCCCCAACTCATTAACTCCCAAATTAATTGATAAGCAAGCGGGGTTTGTAGGCATGTAGGTGTCTTATTAAAGTTCTTCAAAGCCTCAGAGATGTGCTTTGGTGCTAACTTTGATCAGTAATTGCTGAGAACTTTTGCACAATTAATTGATTACTCTTGGGAGCGCAGGTTTCCCAAGTTCTCTGTAGTTTGAGTTCTTCTTTAAAGTTTTATAGTGTATCGTAGAATAGTTGTGATTGTCCATCGTATTTTCCTTTATCTTAGTTAAAAAGAGAACTTGACTTCTTCATTTTCTCTTAATCATACTTGAAATGATAAATTAATTTTGGATTGCAATAAATAAAATCAGAGAGCATCAGGAAAGTGTTTCTCTTGCCAAAAGACCTTGGGTTCTTTATGTGCACTTCATGGCAGAAGTGGGCATTTGAAATGCATAAACAGTCATGTTTCCTTAACCTGATTTCTATAACTTACAGTATTTTTTTAAGTAAAATCAACTTCCGATCCAATGATGAGAAATGTAAACAAATAGTTTACCCAGACATGAAAATTCTGTCATCATGTACTCACCCTGACTTACTTTCTTCCGTAGAATAAAAAATTTAAGTCCACTGAAAATCTTCTCCTTTGTTGCAGCTTTCAGATCTCAGTCATGTACAGTACTGTGCAAAAGTCTTAGGCACATAAGATGTTTCACAAAAACATTTGTCTTAAGATGGTTATTTACATCTGTTACTTTAGTGTGTCAATAGGAAATATACATTTTATACTCCCAAACATTCCTTTTGCAAATAGAATAGAATAGAATAGAAGAACAGGGAGCCCTGCAACAGATGGCATGGCCCTTGCAGAGTCCCCCACTGAACATCGGATCAGTCTGGGAATATACGAAGAGACAGAAGTAATTGAGACAGCCTAAATAAATAAAAGAACTGTGGCGAATTCTTGGAACATCATATCTGCCAGCAACAAAGAAAAACTGTGTCCAGGTGTAAGTAGGAGAATTGGTGCTGTTTTGAAGGCAAAAGTGTTCACAGCAAATATTGATTTAGCTCATTTTCTGTTTACTGGACTTTGTATGATGTTAATTGATTAATGAAAACTATTTATGTCATTATTTTTTAAGAAATCCTCACTTTGAAAGTTTTCACAAGCGCCTAAAACTTTTGTGAATGGAATTTGAGAGTTACAGCGAAAGACAAGATTTCAGTATCATCTTAAATTTCCATCTGATCCTCTCAGAAAGCGATAACATGGCTTCAGAAGATACGACTTGTGTGCTATATAAGTCTTCTGAAGCCATATGACAGTATCATAAAGGATGACCTTTATGATACTGTCATAAAGAAAATGTACTTCCATGGTAAATTTGTGTCCTTTTTGGAGCTTGACAGCCATATGCTTTCAATGTATGGAAAAGAGCAGCATGAACAATCTACACAACATCTCCCTATATGTAAGTCATGCAGGTTGGAAACAAGATAAGGATGAGTAAATTATGAAATAATTGTTATATTTGGGGGAACCTTTCCTTTAAGTGAACAATTATTTTCTCATATTTTTTCTCCTTCACTTTGCTTTCCTTTCCCTCAACAATTTCCTAAAATAAAGTTTTTAAGGTCGCTGGAAAGGCTCATTTGCCATCATCACAACTGTTTTGGATGCTTAACTTATGTCCTGTAATGATCCCCCTGAAATATCACCTTTAATGAACTCCCAGACCTCCCTGTGTGTATTTATCATGTTGTGGTGGAGGTAACTAATGACCCTCATGCATTAAGTAAATGAGTTTTGCTCAACTAGTGGAATTACAATGGCGGAGGTCTAATGAGCTTTCACGTGTTTTTAGGGCTTTTTGCTGCAAGGAGTCAATGTGTCATACCTTAATCACTTCAACTATAAACTCTCTAATGTGGTTGCTTTGTAAGCTACAGGTTGTGATATAATAGCAGCTATTCCATACTCATTTTAAAACACTTTGAGGCGCCACAGAGCAGCTTAGCGCCTAGGGCATTTTTATGGGCATTGTCATTTCTGATAATATAACGTTTTTGACATCATGCATATGTTCAGGCTTAGATTGTAACAGGATACATGTAACGGCATTATGTATTCAGAATACAAAAAATGAAGGACTGTATTCAGCCCCCGTAATGTTTTCAAGCATCTGTATTCAGAAAACTTTATAAAATGTTAATACTTTAGAAAGCTTCTCTCATAATGACCACAAAATAAGGCAAAAAAAAAAAAAAAAAAAAAGTTAATCAAGTCAAGTGAGAAACTTGATTGTTTTTCTAAACAAATTTTACCTCAATAAAAAATTTAAGTAAAAAAAACTTGCAAGTGAGCAGTGTTGCCAGGGTTTAATACCAAATTGGGCTAATTTGAAAACACAGTTGTGGGTTAAAATTATAGCATCATGGGTTGTGGGTTTTAGGATACATTAAAAATGGGCCATGGTCACCAAAGGGTCTGATGGTAGACACTAGATAATGAAAATGCAACATCTTGTATAATGATTCTTTGATTGAAGCACATTATACATTATTTCCTGCTATTGGAATTGCTGTGTGAATAAATGTATTGAAAATATCATATAAAGTGATTCACAAAAAAAAAAAAAAAAAAATCTAAAATTGACAATCTAAAACAAAGAAGTTAAAAGAATTAAAATGCACCTGGAAAATAAAAGTGTCAGTAATTAAAGTAGTAGAAAAAACAAAATAAAAAAATGAATAGGCCTTAATATGGAAGCAAGCATAGTTAAAAGCATTCATATACTACATTATCACAGGACCTCACTATGTTGCATGTTTAATTTCTGCAAGTGGCATCCAGTTATCATCTCAAAATTATGATTAATTTGCAAATTCACAAAAATTCAAATAATGGGTTAAGAAGATGATTAAAATACATATATGCTTAGTAGCTACACTGTCACTGCTACTCACTTTTAGGTCTTGGAGGTACAGGCAGCATTTTTCTTGTTGGAAAGACGAGATTTTGTAGTTGACCGCAAACTGCCTTCTGCCTTTCATAAAGACAAACATCAGCATCCACCACATCTAATATATAGAAGGCAAGTTTATTTCAAGTAAATCAATGTAGTGCTAAGTTCATGAAATTGCTGACAAATAGCTAGCTGGCAGTTTAGACTGACTTAGATGTTAATAGTAAAGACATGTCACACATAATCCTTCCAATGTGCCTTGCCTTTATAGATATGTATTCTTAAAGTATGCTTCTATTCTGAATATGTTACTTGTTTATGTGATGTCATGATCAGAATACATTGCTGAATACATTTAAGAGAGAGTATTTGGTATTCAGCCTGGAATTTATTTTATTTTAGCTGAAAAGTTTTGATGGAAGGATGCTTTGGAAAGGGTTTTATAAAGCTTTCAGAGATTTCAAAAATGTATCTCTTGCTCTCTCTCTCTCTCTCTCTCTCGCTCGCTCTCTCTCTCTCTCTCTCTCTCTCTCTCTCTCTCTCTCTCTCTACTTTCTATTGTTTGACAGACAGGATCTCATCTGTAGGATGAGTATGTTTCCCATTTAGTGTGGAATGAGCTTTGGTCAATACTGGACAAAGATGAAGCTTCTTTCTCTTTTATCAGAGGCCATATGAAATGATGGGCTGCAGCTGTCACTCAAACATTGTGTCAGTTCTTTAATACTACTGTTTCTGTCTGTGTTTGTTTGATATATAAGGAATTGTACAGTATAGTCAGCCATTTGTATCGGAAAATAAGCCATGATCAGGACTTTTAACGCAGAGCAGATTGTGCTTGTTATTGTACATGGTAAGCATGGTAAGTAAGAACACCTGGATTGACCGTCCATTACAGCTGGATACAGATTTATTAACAGACTATTTTTTTTTTTACTGTTTTAGCTTTATATAGCTTTTTATAGAATTGTTATTTCACCAAATCTTATATGCCTAGTAATATAAGTATTTGGGGGCAACAGTTTGCCGACAATTTGCGTGCTTCACATAAATTGGGACATATAGCTATTAAATATTGCCTGGACTGAGTGCTTTCAGGAGATTTTGTAAATCGCTTGCACGTTATAATTTATTATTCTTGTAAAAAAAAAAAAAAAAAAAAAAAACAGGTTCCATGAGTGTTGGCAGGTGGGGGGTATTTGTGCTTCAAAGATATTAGCCAATTATAATGTGTATATTGAAGTCTTAAAAGAGACAGCACACTCTGTTTCCAACAGAGGGCCTGAGACAGGGTGGAAAAAAACATTTTAATACTATATTTTGATAGTTGATACTAGATACCAACATTATAGGTGAACCTCAAGAAAAATAATAAAGTAACCCAGCGAATCTCAGCAAACAGTTGTATTAAAAACACAGAAAAAATATTGTTTTGTTTTTAATTATCATATAGGTGAGGTAAATCTGAAATACACTGCCTAGCCAAAAAAAAAAAAAAAAAAGAAAATGCCGTTTGAATATGTTAGGCCGTTAGAGCCTATGTTTGGATCATTATTGCAGTCATTAATATGTTTCAGCCGGAAACAATTCTTTTAACCCTAACTGATGCAGTGTGTAGCTTCTCATTTCTTAAACAACCATGTCGGAAGACGTATCACGTGGTCGTGGAAAATATGTTACTGTGTTTCAGAAGGGGCAAATTATTGGCCTGCATCAAGGAAAGAAAACAACTAAGGAGATTGCTGAAATCACTGGAATTGGGTTAAGAACTGTCCAGCGCATTATTAAAACCTGGAAGGATAGTGGTGAACCATCAACTTAGCGGAATAAATGTGGTCGAAAAAAAATCTTTAATGATTGTGATCGGAGATCACTAAAACGCTTGAAGTCGCGTCGTAAAAAATCGACAGTAGAACTCATGGCTGTGTTTAATAGTGAAAGTAAGAGCATTTCCACATGCACAGTGTGATGAGAATTTATAGGATTGGGACTAAACAGCTATAAAAAGCCACTTGTTAGTGAGGCTAATCTGAAAAAAAATAAATAAATACTTAAAGATTGGAGCATAAAGATTGGTCTGTGGAGCAATGGAAAAAGGTCATGTGGTCTAATGAGTCCAGATTTACCCTATTCCAAAGCGATTGGCACGTCAGGGTAATAAGTGAAGAGCATGAAGCAATGCACCCGTCATGCATAGTGCCCACTGTACAAGCCTCTGGAGGCAGTGTTATGATCTGGGGTTGCTTCAGTTGGTCATGTAATATTATGCGGTAATAAAATGAAGTCAGCTGACTACCTGAATGTACTGAATAGCCAGGTTATCCCATCAATTGATTTTTTTTATTCAGCATGGGCATATTCCAGGACGACAATGCCAAGATTAATCTGGCACAAATTGTGAAAGAGAGGATCAGGGAGCATTAGGAATCATTTTCACACATGAATTGGCCACCACAGAGTCCTGATTGAAAGTCTTTGGGATGTGGTGGAGAAGACTTTACGGAGTGGTTCGACTCTCCCATCATCAATACAAGATCTCAGCCAAAAATTAATGCAGCTCTGGATGGAAATAATTGATATGACGTTGCATAAGGTTGTCGAAACAATGCCACGATGAATGCATGCCGTAATCAAAGCTAAAGGTGGTCCAACGAAATATTAAGGGTATGCAGCTTTTTTTTTTTTTGGCCAGGTGGTGTAGTTGATACCACAATAATAGACCTTCTTGGACAAAAATAATGGGGCAACATTCTCGGTGAATGGCTGTATAGGAAACAGACGAAATCAGCAGAAAATGTATGCAGACATTGTGATCAGAATTGCTTATGCTATTAGTAATGTCTAGCGATTATTTCAATAATCTCAAGAATAGCATGCTATGGATTAAACTGTGTCAGCCCATATTCTCAAATGTTTGTGTATAACATCAGCCATGAAACCAACATTTTCTCCAAGGTAAATAAAAACTAATAACTAAACATTAATTAACATATTGATTCAGGTCTTAGTAAAGGCGATAGAAAATAAAGAGTTCACAGCATCATAGTGTGTTTGTTATGAGACATTATGAGCAGTTCCGTTCACTTACACTAATGTTATCATGTGTTTCATCACCATCAAATGACACTTTTCCCTTTTCACTCAAAGTTTTCAATCAAATTACTGTGTAATTTAACAATTTCTTTTACAAAAAAGTAAGATAAATATGCTTTAAAATGTCACTCTTCATTCCAGGCCACGTAAGAATATTATAAATTCCGTTGATGAGTATATTTTGCCAAATATTGCACTGTTCACTGCAATCTTTTTAGGAAGTTCTGCAAAGCTTGTCATAACAAGCAGTGCAGGCCGGTTCTGAGCACTATATATAGCGGAGGATGCAGCAGACCACTGTGATCTGACACACCCTGCCAGTTGTACTGTACAGCTTCACTCACTACTGTGATCCAGACACATGAATTATCTCTTAAACATGCTGAAAGTGTACTTGACTACACCGTGCATTAAAATATATGCCAGTTATAATGCTCTTCTCCATCATTTCATCATTATTTGATTAATTACTTCTGATATGGTTGATATAAAATATACACAAACATCTCTTTTAAATACAATTCATTAGACCACATGCATAATCTGGTGATTATTAGCGTGATGTAAATTTTGCTGGGCAATTTTTGTGAATAAAGCTAAATCTATAATGAGCCTAATTTACATACACTGTAAAACCAAATAAGTTAGTAGAACTCAATAAATGTGAGGTTTTAATTTTGTACTACTCATGCATGTTGATTGCTCTTAACTTGAAATATTGAGTAAGCTAACAAGTACATTTTGATGGCACTTAACTTAAAATTTAACTCTTTGGCTGAACTTACAATTAACAGGTAATCTCAACTTAAATATTTTAAGTAGAGGAAACATACTAGCTAGAATTAGCTAGTACAGTGAACGCTAGCATGCTGAATGCATGTTGAGTGGTAACACTATGCTTTGATTAGCATAGCAATTGCTCAATGACTAAAGCAGTATAGAATATTCTTGACTTGTTCCAGTCCTCAACCTAAGTTCAAGCTCCACTATTCACCATAATGGAAACCCCCAAAACTCAAACATAACAGAATCTCTTCTTAATAACACAACAAAACAGTAAACACTAAAAACCCCTTGCCCAGTTTAAGTTAAATTTAAGTTCCTATAAATTTAAAGAGACAAGTTCATTAAACTCAAAACAATAAAACAATTCAGGTCAGTTTTGTGAACTTAAAAGAAATAGAAAGTTCTAAATACTCATCAAGGTTATTTTATATATATATATATATATATATATATATATATATATATTAGTATATAATTTGGATGATAAAATTTTTCCCTGCTCAAAACAATTAATTATTTTGACCATTAGGGTTTACAGTGTAGAAAGGAAATGGCATGGAAAGAAATGACAATGACTAAATTTAAATACTCAAGATGCAGCACAATTTCAGCGCTGATTGTGCCTGCTTAAAGTAGATTGTGGGTGGTTGGTGAATAAAACCCAGCTTTTTGCACTGAAATACCACATGCAAAAGTGGTGCAATTTGCCCCTGAGTATCTTTCTTTGCAAACTTTGGCAAATCCAGTGATTAGTTCTTCATCAGAAGTGCTCCAAGTATCAGCCTGATACCTTATAATCATGACTTTGGTTCTCGGCTGACTTATTAATGCATATGCACCCAGACTCCTGTATGCTTCTGAATTTGTTTATGTGCAATTCGCACCAGACGGAAAATAAACAGAGTGTGGGTGGTCAGTGGTTGTACTGTCGGTGGTTGAGACTAGGGCAGGCATCACTGCAGGTAGAATAAAGACATTACATTGCATAAGTAGTAGTTTAACTCATGATGAAGTTATGATGAAGTCTGCTAAAATGGCTGAAACTGCACTGACAAATGTCCTTGTCTGGAATCATGGTGAATGTTAATGATTGACTGCATAGCTTGTACTTCACTTAGCTGCGCTCACATTGCAGAATTATAAGGGCATAGATTTTGATTTGCTGTTTCACCGTCACTGTTACGTGGCAGTTACTAGCTTTTGATTAATGATGGTCTAATCTTCTTTCAGTATTTCATGAGTAATTCTATTTTATGGTCATCAATAAGTGAGTTTCTTTAAAAATCATATATATATATATATATATATATATATATATATACACACACACACACACACACACACACACACACACACACACAGTATATATAGACTTGGGATAGAAGAAAGCAGCAAACAATTAATAAAAAAAGAAACACTGCATTTAATTTTTTTTTGTTTAGACGACTTTGGCTGTGTTAATGTCAGGTAAACTCCAAATTGGCTTCTGCAAGACTGATTTGTCATTAAAATCTCCTTCTTCTTTTTTTAGTTGAAATACATGGAGATAGATAGATAAAAATTGCCTGACAAGTGATTAAAAATTCACAGCGTATGGGTCAGAGATGCAGGTCTCACTTTGATAGATAGGAAGCAAGTCAGACAGCAAGAGAGACTGACAGCAAGAGCTTGTTTGCAATGACAAGGGCTTGATTTTAGGGTCCCATGATACGGGACCACCAGGGATGGACCCGACTGTGGCGGGTGAGTGGGGGATTGGGCCAGCTCCTTACCCTGTTGAGTTCTCATCCAGCTCTGACCCCAAGGGTTGCAGATTGTCTGAGTGACTACGTTCACCCGTCTCTCATTCTGTATAGCCAAAAACAGGAGGGTGTGGGGTGGAAGAGTCACTTAGCAGATGGATGAATAAATTATTTAGTGATGCTTCAATAAATCAGCCTTGTTGTCAGGCAATGAAAAGTGGGAGTTGAATGAATCCTTTTCATTTTCATAACATTTTAAGAGAACACAGTAGTAAGAACTGGACTGATAGTTGATGATGCGTTTTCAATAAAATACAATACAATTGAATGAAGCATTGTACTCAATAAATATGTATTCAAATATCACTTTTGTCATTGAGAGAGCATAATAGAAAGGGTTTTTGTCACAGTTGTGTAATAACAATAGTTGAAGTCAGTGTCATTTAATCAAAACACCCATACAATAATAATGCTGGGTTTATAAAAAGAGTTGTTTTTTTTAATTACTGCCATTCATCTGCCTCGCACTAAAGCTGAGTTTTTCAGCTTTTTATTTTCACATTTTCAGTGTCAAAGAACAAGAACATCATTGTATGGTGTATTCAGTTTTGTAACAAGTTTTGTTGTAAATATGCTTATAAAAACGCATTTAAATTCTTGGCAACGGTGGACACATCAAATGAAGTCCAATCACTTACATACTAATTTCAGTAAGAATTTAGTTTTTCAAATGGTGTGAATATACATAACATTGGTATTAATGTACAGTATTCAAAGCAAATGTAAATTACAATGGGTAAACATAATGTTTTATGGAAAATGTCTCTTCGCGAACAATCGAGATGTAGGTAAATTTGCACCAGCTTGCTAATGACTGCACGCCAATGTGTTCATGTTGACTGATCTTAACTTACTGAATGCCGTGAACAGGAATTAGCTGCCAGCCTCAAAGTAGGTGGAGCTTCAGGTTACACCTACTGATGACGTGGACCAATGGAAGGTGGAAGGAATTTTTGCTAAAAGTTCGCCCAGATGAGCTGTTACGCACCACCAAAACAAACGCGAAAACACCTTCTTTTTGGCCAGATTTTCTTGTAAATTACATCACACACGTTCGTTCTTTGATTTCGTAGTATATCATGGCCTATATTATTGTTTGTACAGAAGTTATGGTTAGGGATTTGAACTGCTTTCCCTAAGTATTAAACCTTGGCATATAATGCCTCAAATCATACCACTTTTTGAAGAGAGATGTGTTGTTACTTTTTAAGCAGTCTAGAGGGACCCACGCCACATTCAGGGATGAGAATATTATAGACTTGGGGGTGGGCTCTTTTGTTTGGGCCAGTAAAGAAACACATAGCAACCACATAGAAAGGCCTTGCAACCCCATAAAACACACTAGCAATCACACATGCCCTGGCTACCCCTCACCCACCCCCCCCCCCCCACACACACACTTTTTTTTTTTTTTTTTTTTTAAACCTTCAGTTCTTTTCCACCATTTGAGCTCTCTAAAGCACTTTACATTATATCAAACAACAAAGCGTAATGGCATACTTAATTAAATGTGAATCTGCTCTTGGCACATTTCCATAGGCTGTATTTTTCTTTCTCAAGGGCAAAAGAGACAGACAGTCCAGCAGTATTTGTGCTTGAGGTTGAGAACAGTTGGGTGTACATGCACAATGCAACATTGCATCCCATATCACACGGGACATCCCATCCACATCCAATATAATATCATATAAGTTATAAACTTGATCAAATCTAAAATCCATTGTCACTGCTACATGCTATATTAAAGTCACAGCCCCACCCATAGGATCCCACAAAACAATATTTGCAAATGTTTGATAAATGCTTTTTTTGTGTGTGTGAGGGGTAGATTAAACCATATGGTTTGCTCGATAATAGGTCTCCTATGGTAAGTCAGAGGAAGGCATGGAGTGTGTTTTTAATGCAGCGGCAGATATTGAGGTGTTACTCTCAGGAATTGGAGCCATCTTTGCTTCTTGGTGGCAGGTGGCCATCAGATATTGTGTACCATGTTTGGGACTGAATACACAAAGGCTTCATCCACAGAGCTAAACCCAGTCAAAGAAGTTTGTAAAATGTTGATGCTGTGGATCATGCTTTCTTTTCCAGCTTTTTGTTTTGTAAGCATGAAAACATTTATATGATGATTTTAGAACATTTAGCACTTCTTTCTTCCAGCATTTAGTGTCAACATCTTTATCTTGAATGTACTGTCTAATGTATTTGCAAGTACATATTAGGATTTAATGACAAAAGCTTAAGTAATTGGCTTCATGGTAAATACGATTTCAGAAATGATTATTCACACGTTTGCCATTACTTTCAAGTAACGAGGTAGTTTAATGACTTTTTGTGGAGACAGTGATATAGGCATTGTGTCTTTATTGGAAAATTATGCGCAACAATTAACTCACTCCCTTCATTATCCTTACTAAGTGTGCGCAACAACTGCTAAGCGCATTGTCTTTAACTAGTAATGACTTGCTTTTTTTTCTTGATAGATTTCTCTTGGTTTTGATGAGGTAAACAAACAGCTGCCAAGGAATTGTGAACGTTATGCATGAGCATTTATTCAGCTCCCAGAGGAGCACCAGCAAAACATCGCAAACTCACCCAACCAGTCAGCCTTTAGAACCAGTTCAACTCAATTCGTATTTTGTTTTGCTTCTTAAAACTACATTTTACTATAAGTTGCATTCTTCTTTGCTCTCGATTTCACTACATTGTGATATCAAGAATCTCCTGAAAGGGATCTGCTACGCCTCTAAAACTCTCAAAATAGATGAGGTGGTAAACAAACCTCTGAGCTGCAGTTGTTCAATACAGTGCCAATTTACCATATGGAAATAAAGCATGGGTGTTCAAATACATCCAGTGAGGGTGAGCATATCTGGCTGCATATCATTAGGCTCACAGAAACGGTCATATCTCTCGAGTATTTCCTACGTAGGTAGCATGACCTCTGCGTTAGGTAATTGAAACCAGAATTATTCAATCTGTACTGTACCGTTCCCTACATTTGACCAAATTGAATTAAGGTACTGGGGAAAATCAAGCCAATCAAAGTGAATCTTAAGAGACATGAGGAAAAAAGAGATGCAAGCTCTCTGCTGCGTGATTGGACTTGGTTATTGGATCACATATACGATTTGTTGGATGCTCCAGGTCTGATTTAACAAGCAGAGAAAGGTATTTGGGCCGTTCAAATGACCTTTATGTTCAGAGATGCAAGTTAATGTCTGAATAGTAATTTCCACAAGTTTCTGCAAGCCTAAGTTTGGCGCCCATTGTATCAACCCATTACCTTGTAAACACAACCTGGTGTCCAGACTGATAAAAAATACCTGTCTGAGTACACCCAGAAGTTGTGTTAAGTCAGTCAATCAGACTGGAGCTTGCCAGAATGAGAAAATGCTTTCCAGTTTAAGAGTTTAATGTTTAGTAATGCAGTATGCATGAGACGGTCAGTGAACAGACTGTTGGCAAAGCTCTGCTAGTGGATATCCAAATCACTTGCTACTACTGACCTCAAACGAAACTCTGAATAATTTAACATTTTTGGATTTCACAGATCTCGCAAACTTTTGCAATCCAGTGATTATTTATTAATTAAAAGCTTCCGTTTTATAACCCCGTACTTTAAACACAACTTTGTTTTCAGGCGAACTGATAAAAAAGTCTGGTATGCTTCTACTTTTGTTAAATTGCATCAAACTAAACAATTAGATAGCCAAACAAATCTCTTTCTTTCTTGGAAGACTTGCATCCTCTGAGTTATTTATTAGTCAAACAGTCAAAACTGAGCAGCACTCTGCATAAAAATGAGCCATAACTTCTGCACAGACCTCAATCATTTGGTGATGATAATACAGCAGATATCAGTGAGCTGTGCACTTCGCTGCTTCCTTTTAAGTGCTAGTGAACTGAATAATGATGGAAATTAACAGACTCGGCATCTGTTGCAGCAGGTTGTGTTCTGAGGAGTGCTTTTAACGATCGTTGCGCTATCGATCAAGGCCCCGGCCCTATTTAATCTATCGGATTTCTAGCCAAAACCATAGGAGATGCTAGGGCTGATTCATTTGATTACCTCTGATCAAGAGAGAACACGTATCTCAGTCATAATCCTCCTTTGGTTGCATGTTGGTAAAGACCTTGATCAAAGGCAGAATGGGATTACACACAGAGATCAGCAATGGAAGGAAGGAAAAGAGAGAGAGGTGATGAAAAAATATAGATCCCAACCCTTTTAAGCAGTGGTTCTCAACTTGTGGGTTGCAAACCAAACATGGTTTGCAGGTCTATTCTGATAGCGTCACGGACAGCAGGGATAAATGAATGCTACATGCAAGTAATGAGATGCAATTAATCATATTATTGTGCATAGTGAGGATAGCAAAATAAATAGAACTTAAGTCAGATTTTGAAAGAAAAGAGAAAATGCTTCCAAAATCTATTGTTGTTGATGTCAAACTCCAGGTTTTTGTGACTGATGGATGAGGATTTTTACAAATCATTTTGATTCAGACAGATTTGTTAATGAATCATTTAGACTGATATGTGAACTCAAAATAACTATTGTCTCACAAATCAAACATCACTATGTTTTGCCAGCAAATTTTACTATACAGAAGAGCTATATGTACTGCAGTTGATTAAATATTTAAGAGCAGAGCAAAAATAAAATAAAATAAAAAATAACACAATATAAATGTCCATGACTTTTCCATTACTTAAAGATCTCATTAATTTCCATGACTTTTCCAGGCCAGGAAAACACAATTTTAAAAATTCCCACAAACAGAAACAGTACATATCATGGTTGCCATGACAGCACGTATCGCTCTCAACCTGCATGAGCACTCTGAGTGAGAAGGGAATCTAAGGTAGACTTTAGGAGAGTTATAATGATGTAGAGAGAAAACAAAATGGATTTTGTGGCTGTACTTTTATATTGACTTCATAATACTTTATTGTTATATATTATTATAATTTTACATATTATATATTTTACTCCCACCTGCTGAGGTACTTCAGCTTGCGAATTAACATTACTTGCATTTGAACATCATATTTTCAGGTAAACCTGCGTAATTTTTTCATAGGAATGATGTACGTTTCCATTGTGAAAGAAAGTTGCATTTGAACGCTGCATTCAGAGTGTCCTACTAGCTTTTCTGAAATGAGACAGCCATGATGATGTTTGCAGCTGGCAAATGCGACCTCCAGAGCATGCAGCCTTTGAAACGAGACACAGCCTTTATCTGTCGCTTGGTAGAACCTAGCCAATTAGGCAGATGCCAGTTGAATTATTGACATTTAAGAGACATTTAAAAAACTAAAATGGTCAGTTTTCCTATTCAGCCTACATCATGTTAATAATTTTGCATATTTTTGGGCCTATCAAGTTCACGGAGATATTAATAAAATTAAATATTTCAATTCAATGTTAATTTTGCCCTAACGAAAAGTGTAAACTAGCTGCAAACTTGCCACAAATTTGCCTCTCTTTATTTTCACATGTAAATGAGCTCTTGATTCGCCGCAAATATTTGCCAGAATTTTGGAGCTCTTCAACGGTAGTGGTGAATCTCCGGCAAACCTTTGGCAACAATGGAAAGTTTGCCGCAAAGTTAATTTGCATGTGAACATTTTCAGTGGCAAATTTGCCATGATCTCTCCATTTTCATAAGGATGGTACTGTTAGTTCACCACTTGATGTTAATATGTAAAATCTTGGTCCTAATGTAAAACCAAAGAGAACCACTGCTTTAGAGAGCTGAAATATGTATCCTAAAACACAATCTAGCTATCACTCTCTGACATTTTGATGCTTTATGAGAATAAAGACTATCATCTTGGCTTGCTAGTGGCTTTTCCAGAGCCATGTAGCAGTTCAGACATGTGTTTATTTTTTAGAGTGGATGGTTTGGAGCAAAAAGCCCTCAAAGCTTCAGTGGATCCTATGTAAAGGTAATTATAACATGGTGAGAAAAAAGAGACATAGCAAAAATCAAACCAATCTCTTAGCAAAGGGTCCAGCACAACAACATCAACAGAGCTGACAGACATTACTATAAGTGTGCACACAATGTTTGAACATCTGTAGTTTTGCTCATGTAAATGAAGAGTAAAGCTTATTGAATCTGAGATGAACACAGCCTGTTAGGCAGACTGTTTCCTGTGCGTGTAGCAGTGTGCCAACCGTACACTGCACAATATGAACACAATTAAAACCTGCTGCATGCTATCTGGAATCCACTCTGTTAGCTGCAGATGCCAAAATGCATCACATTGACTGACAGAAACAAGCATGAGGGCATTGCGTTGTTATGAGTGATTTTAATGGAGTCTCATGGAAGGGCAATGATTGAGCGCAAATTAAGTAATCCTGACAGAGGGAGAGGCTAAAAAAATATGTCATGGGGAGTGTCCTTAAATCTGCTCTCGGTATTGGTGGGCGTCTTGAATCTGTAGGCCTAGTCTCCCTAGGGAAGTCCTGTGGTGTGACAAATTCAACACACAGTTGTTGTTGTTGTTGTTATTATTATTATTATTATTATTATTATGCATGCCATTTACAGCTCCAAACTTTCTTGTGGATCATATTTATTTATTATATCAGCACTCATGATGTAATGCTTATGTAGCTCAGCCTGCTGAAGAAATACTGGAGAGCTTTTCAGTAAATAAGCAGTCCTGTATTTATTTAGGACTGTATTTATGATAATACAGTGTTTCAACAATTATTGGCACATTTACACCATTGACTCCGTTCAGAGGAAGGTGATAAAGAATTACCAACTGCTTGAATGAAGCACTGCTTTAACATCAAGGGAAATGCTCCTGTGTGACTTTGGGTCATTTTACAGCGCTTGAAAGTGAGTATTATTCAAATACATTAATTCAGTTCCAGCCGCATACAACTACAGACTAGTTTTTAAGAACTTCAAATGTTTGAAGACATTTATGGGTGAATTCACTAACCACCCACAATCTAGTTTAAGAAGGTGCTGAAATAGTGTAATGTCTTGAGTATTTAAATAAAGTAATTGTCATTCTTTTCCATGCAAACCAGCCACTTTTCGAAGTAAATTAAGCTTTAGATCACGGTTCATTCACAAAACTCTGTGCTATTTTCCTGGCACAAACAACTCCGGAAGGCAGCCAGTAAAATGAAGTTTGTTTTAAAGAGATATTTGTGTAAACTTTGTTTTACAAAGGATGTTTTTAACCCTCTGGGTTTGACGGACACGCCGGCTCGTCCTGCTGGATTTTTTCCGCATAACAGCGGAAACAACTTACTCCGTCATTTTTGGGCATACAGATAAGTGTAAGACATCATTAGAGACTATAAAGGGTCTACTTTTATTTGTGTACACTCACAATAACAACAAAACCGTGTGTTTTGTAAAATAAAGAAATTAAACAGGGTACGCTTTCAGCCGTTTCTGTCTCCGCGAACATCTTTCTGAAACACGTTACAAAAATGAAGTGAAACTCCGCGAATATTTATCACACAAACATGAAACATATGTCTAAAGAAAGCTTAAAATGTCTACTTTTAAATAGAACAATTCAAATTTAAAACAAATATTCTCCTGCAATGTAATCTGTATGAAACAAAGTGATGTACAGTTTCTCCTGGCTCAGCTAATTATCCCTAATGTGATCACACCCACCAGCAGAGCGCGCTATTCATACGGTAATGTGCTGAGGCGATCAATGCAAATGGTTAGCACCCCCAATAGTGCCTTAAAAAGCATCAAGTTCATCATCAGATTCATTCACTTTCCTGCGCGTTTGGAAGATGGCATGCCACGCAGGTGTGGAAGCTCTACAGATGGTACTGGATAGTGACGAAGAGTTCACATTTTCCTCAGAAGAAGAGTGGGACTCCAACGATGAATGTTTACATTTTGAAGAGCGATTTGATCCAGCCGAGGATACAATTCTGGATGAGCAAGTCATTTAGTTTTACTTACATTAGTTGACATGCTATTTTATATAAACATGGACATATTTTACTAGTTGGACTATTTCCAGACTTGCCAGCCAGGATTCAGAGTATTGAAATTTGAAATATGTCCTAATAGGCAAGTTTTAGTTACATTTAAATGTTGTTTCGGCTAAAACAGGTATTTAAATTGTATGCTGTATGATGTAAATATGATATGTAATATGATATAAAAATAATATGAATGTTTAGATTATATTTTAACTAGTGTTTATGCTACCTCATTATCATCAACGAAGCTTGTGCTTGCAAATATCAGTTCGGGTGTAAATGTGTAAAATGTGCTGTAAATATGCCCATATTAGAAAATCAGCATATTAGAATGATTTCTGAAGGATCATGTGACACTGAAGACTGCAGTAATGATGCTGAAAATTCAGCTTTGATCACAGGAATAAATAGCATTTTACAATATATTCAAATAGAAAACAGTTATTTTAAATTGTAAAAATATTTCACAATATCACTGATTTTGCTGTATTTTGGATCAAATAAATGCAGCCTTGGTGAGCAGAAGAGACTTCTTTTAAAAACATTAAAAAATCTTACAGATCTATAAACTTTTAAATGGTAGTGTAGGTCTAAAGTTTTTAAGTAAAGTCTTTATGTAAAGAAAATGTATAGTCAGATAATACATTCAATCATTAAGTCTCCTCACATTCATTCTCTCTCAGGGGAGGGGTCTTAGTCTCCTCAGGTGTGAATCACATCAATATTCATGATCATCCACACCTCCTCGCATATGGCCTTTCTAACACTAAAAGTGTCTTACAAAAGTAGCAAAAACTACAAGATCCAGTTCTCAAAAGTCTTGTGAACAAATGTTTAGTATGTGTTATATGGCCTTATTTCAGTGACTTAAAATTTTTGTTTTTTTCAAAAACCAGGCATAAACGTTATTTTCTCAAAAATACAAACATGTACATACATGTTGTTCACATATTATTGTAGCTCAGTTTGTGCTGAATACAGTGTTATCAGACTTTAGCCATGAATATGTTTTTAAGCAACTGAAAAAAGCACAAATGTCAAGGCATGTCAAAACTTCACCAGGGCCCACAACACCCTCAGACCCCAGAGGGTTAAAGATTTAATCTTTCAGTGGCATACCCAAAGTTAAAGTCTTATAACTCGAAAACAAAAACAAAAAACAAGGAGGGTCAAGTGTTTGGTATCATTTTAAAGAAAACTTTAACAAAATTTGTAATGATATAGATTAGGATAAATTCTGAGACTCTCAGCCTAAGAAATTGCTGAAAGAAAAAAAATCCTTATTTTTCTGATTTTACAATATGTATATATCAGGGTGTAAATAAGGTAGCTCCGCTTGTTTTGTTCCCAATCATGCCACCTGTGAGTAACATTTTTTGTGTTGATACAACAAAGCAATCAAAGTTATAGCATTACAAAAATAATTTATCCTAGTGTCCTAAAAAAAAAAAAAAAAAAAAAAATATCCAAGTGTCCAAAAGCCTCTCCAAACAAATAAAACATAATAATTGTACATAAGAACTAATTACACATGCAAACACAACAATGAATAAAAGTTTGCATAGCATGCAGACATGATTTTAGTAATAAGAATTCCATGAGTTCCTTTCTGTGCCATTTGAGTCATCATTAAGTCTGTGCCATGTGCCATTTTGGCACCATATCCTGGTGGCCATATGTATTGGACTATCACCACTGGTTGGAGCAATCTGAACCCAATCTGATTGGTATAGCATTTCATGATGCTACAGCATTTACTATGAAGTCATCTGATCCAGGAAAGCTAACGTGTTAGCCAGATAGCAAGATGCCAGATAGCCACATGATGTGTGCACATTGTGCTTCATGTGGGCTACCTAATGATCTACGCATCTGATTACTTTGTGTGTGGGATCGTTTTAATAACCTCCTCTAAGTAATGGTATGTGACATTTTATGAACCTTTTTTTTTTTGTAAAGTTATAAGCGAAAACGCAACATTTGAGCAACACCTGTGATGAAACATGTATGTCAAATACATATACTTAGCTATTACTCACTATATTTTTGTCTGTGTGTAAAACACAGGGTTAGGCTGGTTGTATTCTACTCTTTGAGCGCTTCCCAACAACATATAGCACATGACTGTTTGATGAGTTTGTTGTTTTTACAGATTACAAAAATATATATATGTGACGAGGAGGAGGGCATGGCCGGGCCGTGAGGACGCATGGCCGGTGCTGAATTGTCCTAATCAGCCGGGAGGGGGATAAAGACGAGTCGGAGGTGCCAGTTTGAGAGAGAGAGAGACACACGCGGCCGCTGTGTGTGTGTCAGTGTGTTTATGTTTGTTTAAGTTCATTTATGTCATTAAAGTTATGTTGACCGTTCTTCAGGTTCCTGCCTCCTCCTTGCCCATCCTGAACCCTGTTACAATATACAGTGCAACATTTTTAATAAATTATCAAAACGGAACACTTCTGATTTGTCTGCAAATTTCAAAGGACTTGTTCAGTTTTGGTCATAATACATATATGCATTGTAAAGTAGAATTTCTATGCTTTAAAATGATGCCTATTTTGTGTTGGTAAAGACTGTAGTTATTAGCATTTTATATATATATATATATATATATATATATATATATATATATATATTTTTTTCTTGCAGGCCTGCTGGTGGGCCCATCCAAACTTTTAACAGGGTTCCTGATTATTTAATTTTGACCTTAACAATTTGTGTGGCACATTTCAGTACAGATTGTTTTGTGAACCTGTCACAATGTAATGTAGGCTTTACAAAGAGGCTGTTATAGAAGAATGAAGCAGTTCAAAACACTGCATTGCCCCAACAGCAAAACCGCAGCTCGTGACTAAGCACTGTGACTAATTTGAAATGAATTCCTATGTGGGACAAGTGTTTGGACAATGTGGAAAGTTCACTGATAGTTCCAATTACCAGATAGTTGCACTTGGAATGTATAACAAGCTCTCTACCTCATTGTAAACAGTAGCTGATTATTTGGTGTTCATGCTGAAGACGTTGATGTTATTGTCAGCTGTGTGAGGAGTGTTTGATGGAAAGCTTATTGATGTTGAAGGAACAGCTGTGAGCATTTTTTAGATGTTCAGCTAACATTCATCACCTCATCTGGAGCTAAGACGCAGAAGGTGCATTTTGCCTTTCACAAACTCATTACCCACCACATCTGAGTCATTGCGCCAGGTATTAGAGTTTAATTTAAGACATTTAAGATTTATGACACATTTTTTTGCTGAAGCACACTTACTCTCCTAGTTTTGCTCCCATGGAGGCTAGTTAGTTTGTTGCACAGCAATAAATAGATAGAACGTTTAAAGGAATATTTCTCCAAAAATGAAAATTATCTCATCATTTACCCTTATGCCATCTAAAACTTGTATGACTTTCTTTTTCTGCGGAACACAAATGAAGATATTTTGATGGAGATATGATAGTTAATAGTTTTTTATTTCTCCATTAACTAACAGCGTATTTGGGTTCCTTGCCACTGTCACCTTTGGCCTGCTCACTGTGGGCCTAATACATTTTAAGCATGATTTTCAATGAAGTTTACATATAATTGCTCAATGAGGACTTTAAGACATTACAGCATCATTTTCTGTTACAGCATAATTTGTTGTTGTGAAAAGTGCTATACAAATAAAAATGACTTGATATGATGTGAATACATCCATACAGTGCAAGTCAATATGGACCAACACTTCCAAGCTCCAAAAAGGGCATAAAGGCAGAAGAAAGTTAATCCATACGACTCAAGTGGTTTAATTCATGTCTTCTGAAGAGATACGATTGGTTCTGGGTGAGAAATAAACCAAAATATAATACATTTTTCACTATAAATCTTGACATTTCAGTCTCCTTGGTGTGATCATGATTTGAAGTGGATAACACTTCCTTGCTCTAGACGCATGTGCAGATTATGCGAACAGTATGTGTATATGCACAGAGCACGTGTTAAGTAAGGGATAATGCACAGTCAGGGTCCAAAATACATTTTAGGCCACACTGGCCATAAATATTTCTTATTGGTCATGGAACTGTATTTAGCATTATTTTTATTACAAAATATGGATTTTTGTCACCATGACAATACGATTATTTAGCTGTTATTTTTTTTTTCCTTGCATATTTGTGAAAAATCACACAGGCCATGGTGTGACACTTTGTGCATTGTGCAAATAAACATTGGAGAGACATTGAGATGTGAGTTTGCTGATGGTTTAATGCAAGGAATATTTCAAATCTGTGTATACGGATGGTGTTCTGAAAAAAATAAAAATAAATCATCGGCATCCTAAGCTGCTTTTTCACAATCGGTCTGAACAGTCCTCATTGTGGAACCATGCCGTTCCATGATGATCTGGAACAGTTGGTATGGTTACAGTTTGTTTGTCCACTGTAGTGCTGCAAAATCAGGATTAGAATGTACGTAACAAATATGTCAGTTGATGACGACGTGAGAGGTAAACATTGGAGTGAATGCGCTATGAGGATGATCACATATTCCGTTTTTTAGGGCTGTTTCTTTCCCCTGGTTTTTACTCTGCTTAAAGCACAGAAAAGACACTGCCCATATGTATTTTGTGATAATGATGGGCTTGCCTACACTGTTCACCAGTCGACTACCTACACTGTTATATGGATCCATTTTTTATATGTCTCTTATCACTCCACATTTTTTCTTCCCACGTAATTAAATCATTTCAGCTCAAAGCAATATCTCATGTCCATGTATTTATTTAGTAAGTAGCTTTGTAATAATAGGGATAATGTACAGTCAGTTAATCGTAAACCATTTAACAGCTCCAGCTTTTGTCCAAAATTAATCCACCTTTTGTACTGTTTTTGACGAATTTGTCACAATATGTAAACACAAAAGTATGAATGATGATTCATACTTGCCCACATTCAGGAATTTTAAAGAAGTTCTTTGAAGGGGGCCTGGGTAGCTCAGCAAGTAAAGACGCTGACCATCACACCTGGAGTCGCAAGTTCGAATCCAGGGCGTGCTGAGTGACTCCAGTCAGGCTTCCTAAGCAACCAATTGGCCCGGTTGCTAGGGTGGGTAGAGTCACATTGGGTTAACCTCCTCGTGGTCGCTATAATGTGGTTCTTGCTCTCAGTGGGGCGTGTGGTGAGTTGTGCGTGGATGCCGCGGAGAATAGCGTGAGCCTCCACATGCGCTAGGTCTCCGCGGTAACACGCTCAACAAGCCACGTGATAAGATGCACAGATTGACTGTGTCAGACACGGAGGCAAATGAGATTCGTCCTCCGCCACCCGGATTGAGGCGAGTCACTATGCCACCATGAGGACCTAGAGCGCATTGGGAATTGGGCATACCAAATTGGGGAGAAAAAAAAATTGTTTCATGTGTGTATTGTTGCTTCCTCTGACATCCTTTTTATGAATCTTGGAACAAATACGTTTTTATGACTGCGGTGTTGCACACATTTATGTCACTCTGTTGTGTTGAGGGTAGACTGGACTTGAAACACAATGAGGTGAGCTATTTCAGTGCATGTTAATGGAGTAACAAGAAGGAGAGAGAATGAGAAAGAGATGAGATCAGGTCCTGCAGACAATCTTGTGTAGTGATTGATTCTCTACTGACCTTGATGGAGCAGGATAGATATCACAAATCAATTTCTTAGATCCAACAGACCAATATTCAAAGATGTTGGATGACATTTAGCCAGATCTCAGGCCCACCTCCATCTTTTCCTTCATCCACTGCAGATAACAGCTTTCATGTTTGGCTGTGATTGGCTGATGCTATCACAGTGTGCCATATCTCATGGTACTGTAGCCACTGATTCCAATAAGCGATTAATCAAAATATCTGTTTATATAAAGTTTATATAAAGAAAAAAATGCTTGTCTACATAAAATGCTTGTCTTTCACAAAATATAACAAATTGCTCTGCCCCTGAAAACAACATTCATTTTCAGCCTGTGTAACCAAGGCCTCACAGGCTATTGGTTAATGTTAACTGAAACTTGACCTTTGACTTCCACGTCCTGGTCAAAAATCTTTCTCAAAAGTAGGTGCTGGGTTTTTTGAATCCCCTGAAAACAAATTCTGGCTCCATTCTGGTACAGAACGCCCACAAAACCTGATAGATATAATTAAGTCCTACCCTACACATTTTTCTTAATGAATATCCTGTTTAATTCAGAAACCCATTAAAAGGGGTTCAGAATGTCATCTTTAAATAAAAAAATAATGAAAAATAAAACAAAATCTAAATCAGTCAGACAGGGTAAAAGAAAGCCCTCTTTGCACATTGAGTTTGTAGGCCTAGTATAGGGTGGTTTCAAAAATGTATTTTAAAATCATATTTAATTCCAAACATGCTATCCTGCATTCAAGCATGGAAGGACACATCAATTAACCTTCAACCTTTCATCTGCTTTCAGCCTTCTTTAAAGCCTTTGCATGGTCACAATGTTTTTGATTTTGGGCCAGTCTAGGTGGAGAACACCAGAAGTGATTTGGATATTTTGCCAGTGCATATTCACACAATAATGAGCTGCCTAACTGATTTAATGCAGTCCCATACTTTCACTGCTCCCAACAGAGGGAGATAAAATGGATCTGACATCTTAAGTAAAGTCTAATAGGGTTAATAATGTTTGATTGATTTGATTAATGGCCTCTTATAGGCTGTTTTTGCTTTGTTTTATTTTGCAATCAACGATGTTATTAGCACTCACCATGAGGTAGTAAAGTAGCAGACAGCTGAAAGGAATAATACTCCCAAAAATGAAAATGCTGTCATCACAATGCTGTCATTTCAAACCAATATAAACACTTTGAAGAATGTTCACACTGTATTTTTCTATACAATGAAAGTGACGGCTGTGGTCAAGCTCTAAAAAGGATAGAACAAGCACCAAAAGTACTCCGTACTGCTTTTGTGCTAAATTCTTCTCAAGCCATACAATAGTTTTTGTTAGGAACAGACCTAAAGTCCACAACAGACCACACTTTAGGATAGTCAAACTTGGCATGTCACAATTGGTTATGACATTTGTGAGAAACAATGACGTTTGGCGTTTGGTGTCATCGCTTGGCCAGCGTTTGTCGTCATGACGCACCATAATTGAATGAATGTGAGCATAAATGAGATTTGAGAACTTGGGCGGAGAGAAAGATTTTAACTGAATTTAAATTTTGGTCTGTTCCTCTCACAAATGTATCATGTGGCTTGGAATATAGTGAACGAGCTGGATGGACTACATTTGTGGTCGTTTATTTTTATGATTCTTTTGTGTTCCACAGAAGCAAGAAATTCATATGACTGTGGAACGACATGAAGGGTTAATGATGAAAGAATTTTAATTGTGGGTGGACTATTGTAATCACAACATATTGTTGTAGAGGTAAGGTCAAAATAGTGTAATTTAAAATTGTTTGGTGTCTTTCAAATTAGAGGTAATAATCCCAATCTTGTTCTGCGTTTACAGCGTGCATACAGCTCTCAAAAGGCCACACATATAATTAGCAGAGGTAGCCAACTTCCTCTTCTGCCTATGACCTAATCAAAAGCACAAATTTATGAAGTTTGACCAAAGGGATGCGTTAAACACCAGTACTAAATGTTGGAGGTTTCTTCATTACTGGCTAAATTAATTAGACATTCTTTTATCATCATGCTAATGAGCCATGACAGGAAGTGGTCATTATTGTTTTTTGGTTTGGCTCAGCCATCAGTCTCCTCCTTTCTTATCTGAGGTCTTGTCTCCTTCTGGACTCCTTCAGAGACCAAAAGAGAAAAGTGTTAAAATGTCGGCTAATTAATTTAATTGTTTAGGTAGAGTCAGGCAGTGAGAGGAGTTATTCTAATTGGACTCTATTCATGAGAATGTTTTTTTTAATTTTTTTTTCTGGGTTTGTGGGGATATGGCTTTTTCACAAGAAAAAGCATGTGAACCCTTTGGAATTACCTGCATTTATGTATTTATTTATTTATTTAGTCTTAAAATCTGATTTGATCTTCATCTAAGTTACAATAATGAACAAACTCAATCTGTTTTAACTACTTACAAATTATTATTATTATTATTATTATTGTACATATTGAATATATCATTCAAACATTCACAGTGTAGGTTGGAAACCCCTAGGCTAATGACATCAACAAAAGCTAATTAGAGCCAGGAGTTGGAAAACCTGGCATCCAATGAATGAAACCAGATTGGAGGTGTGGGTTAGAGCTACTTTGACTTATAAAAAGCACTCAAACATTTTGGGTTTGCTATTCACAAAAAGCATCTGCTGACGTGGACCATACCTCACAAAAAAGAGATCTCAGAAGACCTGTGATCAAGAATTGTTGCTTTGCATTAAGCTGGATAGGTTTACAAAGTTATCTCGAAGAGCTTGCTTATTAATTTTTCCACAGTTAGACAGATTGTCTATAATGAGATGATTTAGTACTGTGGCTACTCTCCCTAAAAGTCACCATCCAGCCAAGATGAGTCAAAGGGCACACTGCAGAATGAGTTAAAAAAGAACCCTAGAGTGACAGCTAAAGTCTTGAAGGAATCAGTGAAACTGGTTAACATCTTTGTTCATGAGTCTGCTATATGGAAAACATTAAACAGGCATATTATCCATGGCAGGACACTACAAAAGAACCCGCTGCTTTCCAACATAACCATTGCTGTCCGCCTGTAGTTTTCCAAAGACCACTTTGACACTCCACAACTCTACTGGGAAAATGTTTTGTGGACTGATGAAACTAAGGTTGAATTGTTTGGGAAGAACTTGCGGCACTATGTACAGTGTAAAAGGGCACCACATACCAACATGAAAACATCATTCTAACGGTGAAGTACTGTGGAGGGAGCATCATGATATAGGGCTGCTTTGCTGCTTCGGGGCCTGGACTGCTTGTCGTCATCAAGGGAAAAATGAATATGATAATATCAGGGTGGCTGTATGCCAGCAGAAGCTCAATAGAAGTTGAATAATGCAGCAGGACAATGACCCTAAACATCGAAGTAAATCCACTACAGAATGGCTTCAAAAAAAGAAAACCCATCTTTTGGAGTGGCCCAGTCAGAGCCCAGACATTAACCCAATAGAGATGCTGTGGAATGACCTCAAGAGAGATGCTCACACCAGACATCCTAAGAACAATGCTGAGCTGAAGCAGTTCTGTGAGGAATAATGATCAAAAATTCCTTCTGAACATTGTGCTGGTCTAATCAGCAGCTACTAGAAACGCTTTGCTGAGGTTATTGCTGCCAAAGGAGGATTGACCAGTTCATAGGGTTCACTTAATTTTTCCACAGAACTGTGAATGTTTTATGGGATGTGTGCAATAAAGATGTGAAACATTATAATTGTTTGTGTGTTGTTAGCTTAAGCACATTGTGTTTGTCTATACTTGTGACTTTAATGAAGATGAGATCACATGTTATAACCAATTAATGCAGAAAACCAGCTAATTCCAAAGGGTTCACATACTGGCCACTGTAGTCCAGCACAGGGAATCGGAATATAACAGAGTTTTCTACATTAAAGGAATAGTTCACCCAAAAATGATAATGTCTTTTTTTTGGAACTTGAAAATTTGGACCCCATTGACTTGCATTTTATGGATATATTCACATCAGATCTCCACCAAAATATCTATGTTTGTGTTTCATGGAAGAAAAAAAAGAGTCAAACAAGTTTCAGACAAAATAATGCTATTTTATAATAATGGAGTAAATGCAGAAAACCGTTCCTAGAAAACCACTTGACAGCCTCAAGGTAAACAGCAAAAATTATAAACTTGGAAAATATTCACTGATTAAACAAGTGTAGCATTTCCATCAGTAATAGCATTAATAATTGTACAATTGTGCATAAATTACAGATATTTAGTTGATTAAGGAGGATAAGTGCAGGTGTTAAAAAGTCAGTGTTGGGGAAGCTACTTTGAAACTGTAGTGTGCCAAGCTACTGTTCAAGCTACTTATAATTTATAGTAGTTAAAGTGCAATCAAGCTACTCTTTTTTTTTTTTTGTATAAAGTAGTTAGCTGCACTACAGACTACTAACAAAAAGAAGCTAAACTCATTAATGCTAGGTTCAAGAAATTGCCCTGATCAGAGCAGATAAATGTACACTAAATACAACTTATAAAACTTGAAAACAACACCCTCAAATTTCTGTCACTGAGGTGAAAACATGAACAGCAATATTTCATATCTTATTTTACCCCCCCCCCCCACCAAAAAAAAAAAAAAATAGAAAAGACGAGCCACTAAATATACGTTCTATACTTTTTAAACGATCTACTGCACATTATATAGTTTTTTCCTCAATATTTTCTTATCCTACCATATCCTACCCTGTCCTATATATGAATGATTGTAGTATTATGTTGCAGTAATACAGACTAGTTAGAAAAGCATAAAAATGCAAAATATATGTACATGTCTCTTTTTAATGTGTATGAAATAATCAGTGCCTTAAAGAGCAGTCACATTCTTCTATGTAAAATGTAAAATACCTTATCAGCTCCTGTTCAATCTGAAGAGAGTGGCCGTGTGTGTGTGTGTGTGTCATATAGAAAGTAGAATGAACAAAGAGATGAAAGCAAGAGGAAAAGTGAAGTTCAATCTCAAATATTGGGCCTTGACCGCCTGACCCCTCAGAGTCACTCACCCTTGTGGAAGCAGAAATCTCAATTACCGTCACACTTAACATGGAGTGCAGGTCCAGGTTTGAGGGACCGTCTGGTCCCATCATGAGGCTAATTTACAGTCCAGGGAGGACAACCGTGCAGTATCAAGCATGGAATTCATGAACCTCTGCAAGAAGGTCTCGGCTCGGATGGGTCACTTTTTATGGCAAGGAGCACAGTGCACTGAACTCACTGAAAACTCGTTTAACTCTTCAAGAGGAAACTAAACTTGTGATAAGTGCGTACTGCGTAAGCTGTAGTTATTGAATTTAGTTTAACTCAAGTGCAAGTGGAAATACTGTATATATCTAAAAATGTATTATATAATATAAAATTGTGAAAATGAATTTATTTACATATATGCATTTGGCAGATGTCAGTGATTAGAGTGTATTCAAGCTATAGTTATATTGGCTAGCGCCATGGTCCACCAGTTAAGCTACAGGAACACTTTCTTTTTTTTTTTTGGCTAAGGTAGAAAACTAAGTGTAGATTCATGCCTGACCTTTAACTAAACACATAAGGTCTGGTCCACATTGAAGCTTATTTTGCAAATCCAATGATAGGTCCCTTCTCAAATGTACTCATTGTATCATCTCAGTACCTTGTAAACACTTTGTTTCCATGCAGGCTGATAAAACCCTGTGCACATCGACTCCTGGAAGCTGTGTAAAGTCAGCCAATCAGATTAGAGTTTACTGAATAGAAACAGTACTTTATAGTTCTGTGTGCAATATGCATCAGAAAGTCACTAAAATGACTGAGTCTAAGTCTTTGTTTAGACAGGCAACAAACATTAGATTTTTTGTAATATTCAAGTAAAACCCATTTAGCTTTTTGTAGTCTGAACAGTAAAAACACATGAAATCTAATGTTAACAAACCTGATCCAAACCACATCCATATGGGGTTTGAAATTCAATCTCAGTCTGAATGGTCAGATTGGATCCTCTTGAGACCCGAGCGTGACTGCTGAGTGCATTTTCTATTTCCATTTTTGATTTGTAAATAGTAGCCCCTAAGAAAAATGCAAAAATATTTTTTTTCTTTTGACCAAATAGTTTTCTTAAAATTGATGTCCACGTATTATAGACATTACATCAGAAATTAGCATACATAATCACTCCCAACCATGTTACAATAAAAATTTTCATGAAAAATTCTGAATCTATGTACTAATTAACATTGTCCCATGTCTGCCAAACATGTTGAGTCTGAATCTACTCTTTTGACTCAAACATTGACTCAAACAAACTTAATGAGGTTTCTTACCAGATGTACAGTAGTTTTGTTGGTGTTTTTCCCAAAGACAAACTCAGCTGAGATCGGCGCCATGTTGCATGACTCGGTGTGTAGAAAGTTTAAGACTTTAATGACAGCCTAGAGTCTCCTAAACTGAGATCAGTCAGTTTAAATTAAATTAAATTATGCATAACCTATAGCAATGTGGACGTGGGTTCTCAGGAGGTTAAAGTAGTTTTTTCATCATTTGAAATCCAGTGCATATGTAACTTCTTACAAAGTGCAAACATTGCCTGGAGCTGTGTCCGAATGCCCTAATTTTTGCTATTTTTTTTCCTCATATAGTGATCTCTCCATTTCACAAGAAAAAGGAAGTTCAGCTCAAGCTGAGGTATCATGTTATCCAGTTATCTAGAATATCCAGTTTATATTGTATGTAAACATTAGCTAGCAAGAAAGATAAGTTAGCGTTGACAACTCACCGACTGTAACTTCCATGGTGTCCCAGATGGTCTCTCCACTAACAGCAGTACAATGTCCCAGCACACCGTCTATGAAAGTTCACAGAACCATGGAAAGTAATTTATTTGGGCACCACTTTGTCCATTGTGCATTTTAACGGATTTGTACTGTCCCCGAATTTTTTTAGTTACTATTTTCCCAAACATGTACCGTTGTACTCTGGATACACAACCTGCAAGTTCGGCGAAACTCTTGGCCTTGTTTGGCCCAAGGGTAATCAGCAGGCCAAAGGCCATTGACCGTTGGCCCAGAGAAAGCCCCAAAGAGGCACAGTGAAGCCCCGGATGTGACAGCGGGAACGCAACTGGCCCTGGCACGCACTAACACGCCTTCATTTGGCCCAATAGTGGAAACGCAGCTAATGACTGCTACTCTGAGTTGTTGTATGAGAAAGTCTGTAGGCATTGCACTGGCGCCTATGTCATTACTATAGCAATCTATGTAGATTCACTGGATATTAACTACACTGTCTGAACAAACAGATCAGATTTCATCACTTGGAAAATGACAGCACGGCCAAAAGATCTGAAAACCCAGTGTGAATAAGATAATGATAAAGGTTACAGCAATACACAGCCGTGCTGATCAAAGGGACAACTTCCAACCTCACGTCCCACTTTATTGTACTTTGACCTTGATGAAAAACATGACTTTGTATCTTTAGAATCACCAGGCATTTTGTGAATAAGTAAAGGCTATTGCTGATCAAATCTGTCAGTGCACATGGAGGACAAACTTAATGACCTCAGATGTTTTTAAACAAACGGAGCGACAGCAAAATGTATGACTCATCTCTTTTTGTGACTATGTAAATCGGAAAGAGGTGTAAAATAATACTTCTAAATAAAAAATCCAATGAATAGTTTCCTCTAGTTATTCCGCAGTGGCTTTCACTTTTAACACTCCCAAGGACGATAGAAACGTGAGAAGAACGAAGCTAAGGCATCGCCGAAGTCGAGTTGAAAAGGCGAAGGAAGAAAAACTCTAATTCCTTATTCTGCTGACAATAGGAAAAGCAAGATATTCCTTATTACTGCACAAATGTGTGAGATTACATTAGAAAAAATGTGATCCCTGCAAGACCCAAGAACAAGGAAATGAAATGAAGAATCTGTACAACATCAGAAAACGCTGAAATTGAGGTTCATCCCCTCGAGATGGGCTATGCTCATCTAACTGGGTCTCTAAAGTGGTTTGAGAGTGAATTACATATCATTAGTTGGCCAGAATGGTGGTAGTGTACAAGGCAAATGCCCTCAAAGAGAAAAAACTGTGTATTTTCTTTAAAAAAAAAGATCTTAGATGGCAACTGCAGAGAAGTGTTTTTTGGTGTATGTTCAATTAATTTGCTTGTTTGTTTGGTAAGACACGTTGGGAAAAAATTGTGGTTCACAAAATAATGGGTTTTGTCTTTCCCCGATTTGTTTGTATTATAAATGTTCCAATAACAACCTTGCTTGTAGGCTGGTAGAATATTGCACAGCAGAAGGGATGTATGGCCTTAGGGAGTGAACTTTCCATTTTAAGATTTTTTTTATGAACCGTGGTTTCTTTTCCATTTCTGTACTGTTATGAGGCCTGTTCCTCTCCTTTACCCTCCAGCTAATATATTTCCATATAATGTAATATCCTTCTTTTTTCTTATTTATTGATCATTCCATCCATCCATTTACACACTATAGGGAGGATATCATTCTGCCACATATGAAAAAAATAAATAAATAAAAAAATAAAATAGTTAACATAGAAATTAGATTAAGATTTTAGAGGATAAATTGCAAGAAATACAAGCATGCAAAATGTATGTGTACGCATACACACAACTGATGTTCCTGGCTGTTAGGGAGAATGCTTGCTGAGACTCTGCTGGGTGCCGTCTGCCCCTAGCTGGGGACTGGCTCCCAGCTTTCTCCTTTTTCTAGAACTGAACTGAAGCTCTGAAATCAGAGGCAGCAGACATGGAAAAGTCTGTTTACCATTTTTTTAGAGCCTTTCATAAAAATCGGTCCTTGACAAAACATTTGCTATACTATAAGAAAACAGTTGTGATTTATATGTTATAAATGAGAAAAAAAGAGAGAGAGAAAAAAAAAAAAATCCTGGAAGCTGGAATAATTAATGTTTTTTTTTATTTATTTTTTTTTTTTTTTATGGCTACAAAGATGTCAGATGGACTTCATTTTTATTCCCTGTCTGCTGCATTTTACATCATAGCTTGGGATAGCCACTTGTGAAGGTATTATAGATGTCATTGATCCAAACAGACCAATATAACTCCCCCTCACCTTGTCTGAGAGGGCCCATATGCTATGACCATGCTCTTTGAGAACCGAAGCAAGCCACAGATAGAACTACTCTTACGGAGCAGAGAGAGTTATGCACAAGTTATGCATCGTAACACACACTTGTATCTGCACATGCACCTGCGGAGTCCTCTTAACTCAAGCAGAGACCAGCTTACAGAGGTCTTTGAAAATTATCCGCTTTGAAATAATAAGGTGGCGACTAACTCCTTCCTGCTGATGTTGTACCTGTGTTTAATGAGGAGCGCCGTTCTAAGCCACAGGCAAGCCATTTAATATATAATTAGATTGTCATCGCCATTATGTTCCCATCTAAGAAATACAAATGAATCTTAATCCTCAAATTAAATCTCTGGAGTGGCCCATTCTGTGTACACAAACTTAACAACAGGTTACAAATCCAACATAAGTGTAAATCTACAGAAACATACTCTCTCATGTGATATTAACCAAATCACACTAAATGTGACAGTGGTGGGTAACTCAGAGGAGAATTCACTAGCCCTTTGGCTAAACATGTCTTAATTCACCCCTCTTAATGAACTTGGTAATTAAATCAAATCGAGGCCCATTAGTTGAGTGATTTTTCAAGCTGATAATGTGCATCCTCTTGCAAAAACATGGCTTCTTGCAATTATAGAAGCTTGAACAGAGACAAATTGGAGCTATTAATTGTGTACTCTTTTCTTGATACTGACAATAAACATTTTTAATGATGGGGAGTTGTAACAGACTGCTGTAGAAATTGAGAAATTGTGATCCGTGGCCACTTGTGCTGACACAAATATAAACATGCAGTCTTAAGAGATTTTTTGGAGCTTTCCTCTATTAGATGGACATGAAGTAGAAAGAGCGCAGGAAATAAATCAAACTTACATTACTCACTTAAGTTTCACAGCTCAATGTGTCGAGCGTACAGTATATGCTGACTTCTAGGCCATGGCTTTGATAGTCTTTAACAAAGTTAAAGGCTGACCACAATTTTTTTGGTTTTGTTTTGCTGACTGATACAACAGTGTTCTTGTACTTTATCCTCCTGAGACCTGAATGTGACTTCTGTGTGCATCTACCATTTCCCGTTTTGATTTGTAACTAGTAGCACCTTATAAACATACAATATATATAATGTACAGATTTTGCTCTTATGAAAAGAAATTAGTACTTTTTTTTTTTTTTTTTTTTTTGCCAAAGTGGCATTCATCTGATCACAATGTATAGTCAGGACATTAATAATGTGAAACATTACAATTACAATTTGATTTTTTTTTTTTTTTTACTTCTTCAAAGAGTTCTCATAAAAAATAAAAAAAATCCTCCACATGCACCAATGAAAGTTTTGCAGATCCTTGGCATCCCAGCTGTCAGTTTGTCCAGATACTCAGGTGACATTTCACCCCACACTTCCTGTAGCACTTGCCATAGATGTGGCTGTCTTGTCGGGCACTTCACACGCATCTTACAGTCTAGCTGATCCCACAAAAGCTCAACGGGGTTAAGATCCATAACACTCTTCTCCAATTATCTGTTGTCCAATGTCTGTGTTTCTTTGCCCACTCTAACCTTTTCTTTTTGTGTTTTCTGTTTCAAAAGTGGCTTTTTCTTTGCAATTCTTCCCATAAGGCCTGTACCCCTGAGTCTTCTCTTTACTGTTTAAATGAAACTGGTGTTGAGCGGGTACAGTTCAATGAAGCGGTCAGCTGAGGACATGTGAGGCATCTATTTCTCAAACTAGAGACTCTGATGTACTTATCCTCTTGTTTAGTTGTACATCTGGCCTTCCACATCTCTTTCAGTACTTGTTAGAGCCAGTTGTCCTTTGTCTTTGAAGACTGTAGTGTACACCTTTGTATGAATTCTTCAGTTTTTTTTTTTTGTTTTTTTTTTTTTTTTGACAATTTCAAGCATTGTATAGCCTTCATTCCTCAAAACAATTATTGACTGATGAGTTTCTAGAGAAAGCTGTTTCTTTTTTGCCATTTTTGACCTAATATTGACCTTAAGACATGCCAGTCTATTGCATACTGTGGCAACTCAAAAACAAACACAAAGACAATGTTAAGCTCCATTTAACGAACCAAATAGCTTTCAACTGTGTTTGATATAATGGCAAGTGATTTTCTTGTACCAAATTAGCAATTTAGCATGATTACTCAAGGATAAGGTGTTGGAGTGATTGCTGCTGGAAATGGGGCCTGTCTAGATTTGATCAAAAATGAAAATAGTTATGGTGCTGTTTTTACATCAGTAATGTCCTGACTATACTTTGTGATCAGCTGAATGCCACTTTGGTGAATTAAAGTACCAATTTCCTTCCGAAACAGCAAAATCTGTACATTATTCCAAACTTTTGTCCGCCAGTGTGTGTGTATATATATATATATATATATATATATATATATATATATATTTTTTTTTTTTTTTTTTTTTTTCTAAAAATGTAAAAATTGATGTCCACATACAATATTTTTTAAATCAAATTGTTTATTATGTTTCCAGGAGTGTTGGTAATTTGTGTTTTTGAGACATTACAGCTGATTTTCTGTAAAGCTGCTTTGGAACAATTGTATTTGGAAAAGCACAAATAATAATAATAATAAAAATAAAAAAAAACTATAAATATACAAATTATTTGACTTGATTTGACTTTTATTTTGCAATGTTTTTTCTACTTTGGCAACAAAATCTAAATGTTCTCTTTTTGCACTGTCAAACAAACAATAGCCAGTGCTGAAACATTTTACCAATCAGAAATTAGCATAATTAATTCTGATAGTAATTGGCCAGCATTGTTCAATCACTGCCAACCATGTTAAAATAAATGTATACATTATACATTCTGAATTTATGTACTGATTACCATTGTCCCATGTCTGCCAACCACATTGAGTGGTTCAAACATCATCTGCAGCCTGAAACTAAACTTTAGATAGGAAGTTTGGATTGAATGCACTTGGCTTCACAGGAAAGCTATAGGATGCTCCCTTGCTCCCTATTTAGTTAATGACTTAACCTCCAGTGTGCTCACTGTCTGCACTGGTCTCAGAACAGTTCAAAATGCACTGTATTTTCATCCTAACTCCATATAAAGTCTAAATTTTTTTTTTCTTCTTAATGTGAAAATGCACAATAAATATAGGATTTTTAATGAACACCTAGTGCTATTGTACACTATAGTGTACATTGTGTTTTGCAACGTTGCGTTTCACGATAAATCACTCAAATAAAAATAAAAATAGCTTCATACCCCACACACCCTGATCAGACATGTTTCTTATGGGGCGTTAACACTTTTGATTAAAAACAGCTGAAGGGAGCACAACAGACTGGAACATAACACAGGGGTCTTGAGACCCGCTTTTTCAAACATAAGTTGAATTGTTTTAAAATAATTTCAAAACTATCATACTCCTCATATTGCTCACAGCAGGCAGTTTGAAGGCTGACAGTAATTGTCTTGAAATGTAGTGTTTAAGGCAATGATTTTGTTACAAAAGTGGTGCTCTGATGGCTGCAGCAGCGGTGAATTATAGGGGAAGAATTTGGAACTTTTCGACCATCCTGACCCATCGCTATTTGTCACTCATAATTAATTTATTCCAAAAGTGTCTAATAATAGAGGGGTTACTGAGATAAAATTGGCTGGCTGTGATTTGACCATAAGAGAATAAAACAACTTTTTTTAGGCAACTGATATAACTGAAGTCTTCATCTCGAGTGTACATCATTTTAAACTCAAAGTATTTATTTTCTTTAGGTATAAATCTTTTTTTAATAATAATATATATATATATATATATATATATATATTTTTTTTTAATAAAAAAATACTTAAGAATACCTTTAACTTTTTTTTTTTTTTTTTTTTTGCCATTTCCTAGCTTGTGAAACATTGCACTCACAACTGAATATGCGACTATACATAACTGCTTTTAGCTTCATTAATGTAAGCAGTCATTGTCCATTTGACATGCAGTATTGGCAGTAATCTCTTTCTCTGACACATAATTAACATGTGCTAACCACATTCAGCTTTCTGCATCTTCCACAAAATGCCCAGATAATTTCCAGGAACAGATTGTACTCTGCTTTTTTTTTTTTTTTTTTTTTTTTTTCAAGCTGATATTCATATTTCACTTTCTCTTGGAATGAATTTCCATGTTCGGGTGCTAATTTTATGGATTTATACAAGATTGAAATGAATCACATTCTGGCTGTACAACTGCTTTAGACAGACCCACGAGAAGGCAAATAAGGAACAGATATTCTTTAATGATTTATTCATGAGGCATTTAATTCAACTTTTTAAAATCCTTATGTTGCCATCACCAAATGACCTATTTAGAATGATTGCCTTGATTTGCACGAAGTAAATACCTTTCAGACAGTGACATCCATTGTCATGCCATTGTGCTGTGTGCCTCTTCAGTGCAGTAGTTGCGTTCATAAGATGACGTTTATCTTGATTGAAAGTGCCGCACAAAGTGCCGATGTCAAGGCAATCTACAAAGTTGCAGGAAACCACTCTCAAAAATTTTGTGAAGTTGTCAACACAGGACAGCATATATAATGTCATCATCATCATCATCTTGCAAACCGCAATGCACAAACGTAATCCTTTACAAATAATTTGACTTTTAAATTGAATCTATCCCTGTGCACAAATTTAACTTTGTACACGATTACCCGGCAAATTAAAAATCCTGTCTGCTTACTATCTAATTTCTTCTCCTACTATCTTCTCCTAGTATAGCTGTATTTTATGTAAGCATATAGGCAACATTCTTAACAGTACTGAAACAGTAAACATACACTCTTTTAACAAAGCACGGCAGCCCCTCAGTACACTATGTGCTGAAACTTCACATGGTGCAGAGCAATCTGGAATAATATGAAACAATGCATCAGTCCCCTCTATGCAGCCTGAACTTTTTTAGATTGTTGAATCTTTGTGACAACTGCGCTAAAAACAATCTAGATGCAGTGCAAAGAATGAAACAGAGCGCAGGTATCTCAACATGCGTTTTTGAAAATGTGAAGTTCTTTTTAAACCTGTTGATGCTCATTGAACCCACCCATGGTTTTGACTTTACTTTGCTTAAATGAGTTCACATTTACTATATAGTGCGCTGTTCAAAATTGTTCATAATGTTGATAAATTATACATCTGTATAATTACTTGACATGGTGTTTAAACAGTGCTGGTCCTGCGCGAGACGCTGAAGAAACAGAGAGACGCGGTGCAAATGATTTTTTTGGGCAAAAAACAACACCAAAGCGTTCAATTCTGGTGACTTTGAGATAAGCATTTATTTATTTTCTCGAGTACGAGTTGCATTCCTGTAACTATTGGCTAAGCTTTTCTTCCTGTAACCGTTCAGACAGACATGTTCCCTTGCTAAAAAAGCAAAACGTACCACAACGAATAGAGCAGAACACAGGTGTCTCGAGACATGTTTTTATTAGTTGAAGTTCTTTTAATTTGACACAGCGTCTAAAAATGCAGCGCTGCCGTGAGAGATGCTAAAAACAGTGAAATGTGATGCAGTTGTCAAAAGATATCCATCTAGTGAATGTTTACATGGAAAACGATTGAAAAACAGCACGAGCGGACGCAAAAACACATTCAGTTTGAATAGCCCCTTGTTCACATGACACAGCACTAGCTGAGGTTTCTCAAAGTTACCTCTCAAAAAGACAGACATTTGTTTCAGTTGACTGTAGGTAAATTTAAACTGTATCCAGCGCTGTATTCGTAAATATCCCGATGCTGTTTTACTGTGTGAGAAACCGCTCCAAATGATTCAGTGAGAGAGCGCTCTAAACGAATTGTACTGAATCACGAATCGATTCAGACCGTTTCGCAAGCCCTTTTGACCAATTCACTGAAAAGAACCGACTCAGAAGAATTATTCATTCGCAAATTGGGCATTGCTAGTCCTTTTAAACAGTTAACAGAAATACGGGACACATTTCATGATTGGTGAAATATTCTGAGAGTGAATATTTCTCAGGTCAGACGAATGGTACGCACAATGCGTACGGCCATACAGCTGCAGGCGCCTCTGGTGAGAGCTATATTTTCTGTATGAAAATGCCTATAGTGGGGTGCCAAAAGTGAGTTATAAAGATAGTTATTTTTAGCTGTAAGTGAGGTAATAGAGTGAAGAGGACTCTACCCCCAAACCTAAACCTACCCGTCAGTGGAGGCAAAATGTTAATTTTAGAGTGGAAATGGTTCTCCCGAATTAATTTTCACTGCTCTGTGGGATTACTTCCTGGTTTCAACACTGGATGAGAACCCTGGTCTCCCATGCTGCTGACGCAACACGCTGTTGGTCGCACAACAGGAGAAGGTAAACACGCTTGAACTGATGCAAAAATGTTTGATTGGAGATGGCTTGTCAGTAACTCCGCATAATGGGGCCGATGTTAGGGTGCTTCTCGTGTGATCATGTTGAATGGGACATTCAACTGACTTGTGAACTACACAGACATGCATAGCCAATGGACATCAAGTGTGCCATTTGAGACAGGGACATAAAGTATTGCATCGTTAGCAGAAAGCTGGATTGCACTACCTGACTTTTAAAATGTGAACAAATTATAAATTTACAAGGTATCCCACATTCACCGACTTATGTAAATGGTTACAGAAGAAAACTGGGCATCACACACTACCCAATGTCAAGTTGATCTGAACTTCTATTTAAATTAATTGTGTGTCGAATCTCCCATGCGCGTCATGTGAGCAGTGCTATTTGTATTACTCACAGTTGCTGTCCTTGTAGAGTGTCCCAAATCAGTCACTTATCAGGTTCCATTTCAGTTAGGATGCTGCCTTAGAAGACAGCTCCCTTTGTAGGCAGTAGACAGCACACATACACATACAGTAGTTACTCAACGAAAATGATACGTTTTACCGCGTGCAGTACTGCTGCTGTAAATCTTTATATTCCCACACATGAGACTTGTTCGCAAAATTACCACCAGGATGCGCAAAAGGACACTTTTGGCACCATCGTTTATTAGTTTGATGAAAGAGCGTTATTATGATTAACATTGTTAATAATATTATTTGTATTATTTGTAGTAGTATTCTTTGTATCTGTATGTGCACATGGACATATGAAGAATTCTGCACATATGCATTAAAATCTAATCTTTGCATCTAACAATCACTGCTGCTGTTGACTGGTAGTTTACTGAGACTGTATAGCCATGGGCTGATCTTTGCCCTGCTTGTTTTCACACTTGATTTGATTGCTTGGCCTGAATCTGAGTCTGATTCCACCCCTCCCCTGTCCATGCAGGTTTTTACTTTTGGGTGCACATCGCAGTATGTTTGGAGAGAGGAGAAGTATTTGTCACTTTGGATTACTATCAAAACTTTATAAACAGAGAATGCCACTTATTTGCTTGTCTGCCGTGAATGCATTGCAAGAGATACCAAGGATGCAAGTTGCTCTCCAAAGACAGTTATTTGGAGACAATATGAGGTATGAGGAATGCATTATATTATAATAAGTGTGTCCATAAAGATTTAAAAATGCAAATCAATAGTGGTTAGCACCCGCAAGTGAGTACAGATTGTTTTCATACCAATTGTGAAGAGTACCGGAGTTCACATGAACAACTTTTGTTCAAACAGACTAATGCATGGGTTCACACCAAAATATCTAGTTTAAAAGCACCCTTAAACATCTTTCTGCATCCCTCTGTCAAAGTGATAGAAAGGGGTTGTCTGACACCTTCAGACCTGTATCTTTGTATTTAAAGGGATATACAGTAGTAGCTACATCACACTCAAAGATGAAAATTATGTCATCATTAACTCACCCTCATGTGTTCCTAACCCATATCACTTTATTTCTGTGGTTGAACACAAAAGGAGATGTTGGGCAGAATGGTAGCTTCAGTCACCATTTATTTTGGTTGTATGGAAAAAGGATGTAATCAAAGTTAAGGATGACTGAGGTTAATATTCTGCTATCTCCTTTTTGTTCCACAGAGACAAGAATATCATACAAGTTTTGAACAACATGATGGTGAGTAAATGAGTGAGTACATTTTTATTTACTATCCATTTTTATAACTGTCCATTTAAAGGTATAGTTTACCCAAAAATGAAAATTACCTCATCTTTTACTAACCCTCATGCCATCCCAGAAGTGTATGTCTTTCTTTCTTTCTGCTGAACACAAACAAAGATTTTTAGAAGAATATTTCAGCTCTGTAAGTGAATGGATCCCAAAATTATAAAGCTCCAAAATACACATAAAGGCAGCATAAAAGTAATCCATAAGACTCCAGTGGTTAAATCCATATATTTAGAAGTGATATGATAGATGTGGATGAGAAACAGTTCAATATTTAAGTCAGTTTTTACTATCAATCTCCACTTTCAAATTCTTCTTCTTTTGTTTTTGGCGTTTTGCATTCTTCATGCATATCGCCACCTACTGGGCAGGGAGGAGAATTTATGGTAAAAACGACTTAAATATTGATCTGTTTCTCACCCACATTTATCATATTACTTCTGTAGATATAGATTTAGCCACTGGAGTCTTATGGATTACTTTTATGCTGCCTTTATGTGCATTTTTGACCTTCAAAATGTTGGTACATATTCACTTGCATTTTATGGACCTACAGAGCTGAGATTTTCTTCTAAAAATTTTTGTTTGTGTTCAGCAGAAGCAAGAAAGTCATTCACATCTTTGATGGTGTAAGGGTGAGTAAATGATGAGAGAATTTTTCATTTTTGGGTGAACTTTCCCTTTAAGTTTTGATCATTTGACAGATGCTTCTATCCAAAGTGTATCACACTGCATTCAAAGTTTACATTTTATCAGTTGGTTGGACATTATATCAAAAATATATATATATTTTTTCTATTTTCTAATTTTATAGGCTTTATTAGAAATGGTCCATACAATAAGGATGTACCCATTCCCAGTTATATTCAACTAATTTGCCAACATACAGAATAATAATTTTGTTCTTTCCTTGCCTTTTTATCTTTCCCCCTTCCCTTTCAATTTACGAATTGAAGAGTGTAGATAAATACATTTGTAGATGGAACTTCAGTTTGATTTCTACTGTGCATACATATTTCACCCACTTACCCACAAAATGTAATTTATTTCATTTTAAAAGGGAGTCATGGTAACACTGCTGTCTGTTAATTTAACTGATATTTAAAATTTATCAAGCATACATTTAATTATACATTCCATCATACCAGACTTCTATGCTTGGCTCTAGCCTTATAAGGCAAGCATCAAATTTGGCTGAAGTTTATTATAAATATTTCATATAGTCATGTTCATCACTAAGAGAAGGGTGACTGGGTATGAGATAAAGCAATTGAAGAGAATAGAAGACAGTATTATTATTATATAGTGAGTGTGTTGTGTAGCATCTGATAAAACAGTACTACAATGGAGCAGCTTGGCTGTTTTGCTGGTTTTAGTGAGGTTTTGGGCACTTGTCAGTTTGGCCATGCTGGGAGACCAACTAAACCTGCTTAGACTGGTTTAAGCGTAAAGTTTTTTCATCAGTGTAACAAGCGTCAACATAATACTCTAAAGATGATTGCCAAGATTTATTGGAGCCAGGAGAGGAGATTGTAGAACAAGGCCTGCATTCTCAAAGCTTCCACAACCATCATTATATCAAGCTCAAGGGAGTTGTATTTCAGATTTTAGCCAACTTTTGGCTTTCTGCTCTCTTGTCGTCTCTTGATACTCTGTTGCTTTGGGAAACACAGGCAGTTCCTGTGTCTTCCACTGGATTTCAATGACTCCTGCTCCTTACGGGTGGGTTGGCCAGGCGTACATTTGTCTGTGCTTTTTAAATCACTATCTTGTGGAAATATGGATTTCGTGAGGCTCAGGAGACTTCTTGTCACACACTCTGAGATGAGGATGACAGTGATCCAGAGGGGAGGATATAATGTTGCATCATTAACGTTGTGTTTTCCTCCTGGGACAACATGCAGCAGAACATGGGCCATACCACAGGGACCTTTAGTGTTTTTGATCTATTATTGAATGCTTTGATCAGTGTTGCATTCCCTGGTGTTAATATCCTCTTCCTCGCAGCAAAAATCCTTTTTGCAACCAAAAAAAAAAAACAAAAAACGTAAGGATATTTTGCAAAAGCAACTAATTATTTTAGAGCCATTAATTAAGGAGGGGTAGTTTGCATCACATTATTGTTAATTCCTTTTAATTTATGTTAAATAACATAACTAAAAATGTTCCAGCATTCCCTAGGTCATCGAAAACCAGGAAATATCAGGAAATTTAAAACAAATATATTTTCAGATTTTTTTTCTAAAATGTAATATATGTGTGTATATATATATATATATATATATATACACACACACACACATACACACACACTGATCAGCCACAACATTAAAACCACTGACAGGTGAAGTGAATAACATTTATTATCTTGTTACTGTCATGATCACGCCAGGTTCTCCCTCACTCACTCAGCCTTCACACTCACAGGAATACTAATCATGCACATCTGACACTCATCAGCCCTCATCACCAGCACTATAAGGAGAGCACACACACCCTCAGTCATTGTCTGGCCTCGTCTGATGCTACAGACTACTTACCTCGATGCCTTCCTGCTACATGCTTCTGTTGTATCCTACCAGTGTTGTTACGTCGTTCCAATTCATCATCCAGTCGTCCAGTCATCCAGCCATCCACTTTGTCATCCAGTCTTCCTTTGTCTCCTCGTCCTCTCCCTTGTGTTTGTATGTGTGCTCTGGAAACCTGTAAGACTAACCCACAGTTACTGTCAGGCCATCCTGCATTTCGAGAACCTCTCCATTGATCATCTTACCTGTTTAAATACTGTGTTCCAGCCAATTCATTAATAAACTTACCTGTATTATATGATCCATCTCTCTATCATCATTGTGTCTAAGCTGGTACATGACAGTTACATTGTCACCTGTCAAGGGGTGGGATATATTAGGCAGCAAGTGAACAGTCAGTTCTTGAATTTCTTGTGTTGGAAGCAGGAAAAATGGGCAAGTGTAAGGATCTGAGTGACTTTGACATGGGCCAAATTGTGATGGCTAGACGACTTGGTCAGAGCATCTCCAAAACGGCAGGTCTTGTGGGGTGTTCCTGGTATGCAGTGGTTAGTACTTACCAAAAGTTGTCCAAGGAAGGACAACCGGTGAACCGGCGACAGGGTCATGGGCACCCAAGGCTCATTGATGCACGTGGGGAGCAAAGGCTAGCCCGTCTGGTCCGATCTCACAGAAGAGCTACTGTAACACAAATTGCTGAAAAATGTAATGCTGGCCATGGTAGAAAGGTGTCAGAACACACTGTGATCACAGCTTGCTGCGTATGGGGCTGCATAGCCACAGACCCGTCAAAGTGCCCATGCTGACCCTTGTCCACAGCCGATAGCACCTACAATGGGCATGTGAGCGTCAGAACTGGACCATGGAGCAATGGAAGAAGGTGGCCTGGTCTGATAAATCATGTTTTCTTTTAGATAAAGAGGACGGCTGGGTGCGTGTGCATTGTTTACCTGGGGAAGAGATGGCAGAAGGATGCACTATGGGAAGAAGGCAGGCCGGCAGAGGCAGTGTGATGCTCTGGGCAATGTTCTGCTGGGAAACCTTGGGTCCGGCCATTCATGTGGACGTTGCTTTGACATGTACCACCTACCTAAAGATTGTTGCAGACCACGTACACCTCTTCATAGCAACAGTATTTCCTGATGGCAGTGGCCTCTTTCAGCAGGATATTGGACCCTACCACTGCAAAATTGTTCAGGAATGGTTTGAGGAACATGACAAAGAGTTCAAAGTGTTGACTTGGCCTCCAAATTCCCCAGATCTCAATCCGATTGAGCAGAGAGCGAGAGAGAGAGAGGTGGGTATTGCCATAGACTACATGATTCGATATTACAACAGTATTTAGTTGCAGATTCAGTATGTATTGTAATTTTTAAAGCAATTTTGTAAGTATTCCGATTATATGTTACGATATACAGTATTTAGCTGTTTATTTGTTTTCCTTTTTTTTTTTTTTTTTTTTTTTTAAACAAGTGAATTTTGCTTAGAAAGACGTGTATTGAAGGACAGTTGTGTCTTTAAATTTAAGGCATTTTTCACTCTGTAATACAGAATTTGCAGGTAATAATAAAAAGTAAAAAGATTTCATCTAAATGACTGGTCACCATCTAAATGCTTTTATGCTCACCCCTAAATGCTCTCTCACCTAGTATATTCTGTGTAGTATAATTATATTAAATATATAATATTTTCAGTACAAATACCAAATTTCTGCCTAAATAACATAGATAATACAGGTAGTGTTACTACAGTAAATTCATGTAAAATGTTTGAAAGGTCAGGAATTTATTGATTGAAAAGCCTTCTTTTTCATGCATGGCACACTTCATATTCCTGTTTTCTTTAACGTTTCTTTATCAGTGCTATTTAGAATGTTGGGGTTGTTGAATGTCATTTTAAACTAGTTTAATCACAGAAACATTTGTGAGGGTTTGCATCAGAGAATTCTGTGTTGAAATGGATCCAGCGACTCGCTTCCCACTGGTTCTCACAGCGCTGTTTATAATGTTTTGCACTGCGTGGTTGATAACGGTGCTGTGTGGTTTAAAAAGATAGATATGTTTATCCTGTTTTTGCAATGTTTGTTCTTGATGTTTCTTATATGCAACAGAAAATAGCACATAAACAGGGAGAGTTGGCTAACTTTGTAGTTGCACCAGTGCAAACTCTGAGAAACTTTTGTTGCACCGGCAAGAAAGATGGTCGCAAAATTGAACAGGAGCTGAATGCACCTAAGGATGCGCATATTTATGTTTTTGAATCAGAAATCATTGCATAAGTTCCGTCAACAAATGTGCAAGGCTGCACAAACTTGAAACAAAATGTAACTTCCTATATCTATCTATCATTGCATTAGCATACTAAGCTAAATGTGAAACTTTTATATTAAATTAAAAATCGAATTTTCATCAGGGAAACGATTAAAAATAATTGTCTCAAGAATTGTGATTTTATTCAGAATTTCCCACCCCTAATATACTTTATAGCAGTAGCCAACCCTGCTCCTGTAGACCTACCTTCCTGCAGAGTTCAGCTCCAACCCAGCTCCAACACACCTGCATGTAATTTTCAAGTTATCCTGAAGACCTTGATCATCTGGTTCAAGTGTGTTTGATTAGGGTTGGATGTAAACTCTGCAGGAAAGTAGCTCTCCAGGAGCAGGGTTGGCTACCCCTGCTGCATAGTATACAGTACAGATATATATATATATATATATATATATATATATATATATATACTGTGCATGTACATATATAGATTAGCAGCAGATCCTTCATGTCCTGTAAATTGCGAGGTTGAGCCACCGTTGATTGGACTTGTTGGTCCAGCACATCCCATAGATGCTCAATCAGATTGAGATCTGTGGAATTTGGAGGCCAGGGCAACACCTTGACCTTTTCATCATGTTCCTCAAACCATTCCCGAACAATATGTGCAGTGTGGCAGGGTGCATTATCCTGCTGAAAGACGTCACTTCCATCAGGGAATACCATTGCCATGAAGGGGTGTACCTGGTCTGCAGATATGTTTAGGTAGGTGACATGTGTCAAATTGGCATCCACATGAATGGGCGGACCCAGGGTTTCCCAGCAGAACATTGCCCAGAGCATCACACTCCCTCCACCGGCTTGTCGTCTTCCCACAGTGCATCCTGGTTCCATCAGTTCTCCAGATAAACAGCGCACACTTACACGGCCGTCCATGTGATGTAAAAGAAAACAAGACTCCGACGCTCCCTTGCCCATTGTAGGCACTTTCGACTGTGGACAGGGGTCATCATGGGTACCGGTCTGTGGTTACACAACCCCATATGCAGCAGGGTACAATGCACTGTGTGTTGTGACACATTCCTCCCGTAACCATCATTCAAAATGTTTGGTGACTTATTTCACAGTAGACCTTCTGTCGGTTCGGACCAGATGGGAAAGCCTTCATTGCCCTTGTGCATCGATGAGCCTTGGGCCCCAACACACTGTTGCCAGTTTGTGGTTTGTCCCTCCTTGGACCACTGTCGGTGGGTACTCACTCTCCACTGCTAACAAGCCTTGCTGTTTCAGAGATGCTCTGACCCAGTCGTCTGTCCATAACAATTTGGCTCTTGTCAAAGTCGCTAAGGTCTTTACTCCTGCCCATTTCTCCTGCATTCAACACGTTGACTACGAGAACTGATTGTTCGCTTAACATCTAATCTATGAGGACCTTGACATGTGGCCTTATTAGGAGATGATCAACGTTATTTGCTTCACCCGTGAGTGCTCATAATGTTTTGGCTCAATTTGGCAGAGATTGGAGAGATTTGTACAGAAATACAAATAATTGTTTGAAATTCATTCAGAAATCAGTACCTTACATAGAAATTTGAAAATCTGCCCCATCAATCTCCACAGATTTCTTCGTACAATTGTCAACGCACAAAAGTGGTCGTTTACAAAACTCCTGTGAGGACTGAAGAAGTGTCAATGGTACATCGTTGTTTATAGAAAGTCACATATTTGCTCTGCATAAACATTTACAAATCCTTCTTTTTTCTCTCTGGTTTTCTGATATTTGTTCAGCCTGCATAGAGTAAGATCTCAAAGGGACTAAATAACTGGTCTTTGCATGGCTGCATCTTTTCTTTGTGCTGAAACAGAATGTTGTTTGTTGAAAGCACTCGGAAAGTGTCCATTAAAGAAATGGCAGTGCAAAAAAACAAGAACGCAATGTTGTGATAAGGGATACAAACGATAGGGGATAGAAAACACTCTTTTTTATTTTGATTTTTTATGCTCTGTGGCTCTTAGGTTTATTTCAAAATACTGATAAAATAGAACATTTAATAACATTTCTTTTTAGTGATTTTCCAACTTGTTTTTTGTTAAATTAAATAGGAGTGCAAACAGATAGTCTTAAAATCTTAGGTTGCCAGTTCAAAGAGATGCTAAGAAGAAAATTAGGAGATATGAGTGATTTGATGCTTTTTGTAATACATGAAAATTTATATTCTCCAGTTTATCCTTTTGCAGTTCTAGACCAGATGACCAAAGACACAATACACAAAGGAAATGTTGTCATTCCTCTCAAATGTCATCAGAAAACAAACACAAACATTGTCCCAGTGGTCTATTACCTTCAAACGGCAAACTGACAGGGAATATTTTGTTTTCTTCCTTGAAGTCGGGGACAGGCAATGGCCTAATCTTCCGTCACTTTTCTGCTTTTCTAGCAAAGTTTTCGAGAACAAACAACTTCACTGGTGGTCTCATACCCAGAGCTTGCCTTCATGAACCTGCTGATCACATGTGATTAGGCGAGACACATGGATGTTTACACCGGGTTTACTCCTGTGACCATTTGTGTTCGGCGTTTGTAAGGGAGGGTCTCTGATTTCATGATGATATGCTGTACATCAATCACTATGTCAATGTGCTACAGCACAGTAATAAACCGCAAAAAAAGTAAAAAACGTGAATAAAACCGCCACGCTGTTTCTTTCTTATGCACTTGAAATTCAATCTAAGCACAAAGGCAACGTTTTGAGCACAATTATCTGTTGTTTTAGTGGAGTATCCTGTATTAACCTGAGATTCAGATGTGTGTGCTTGTCATCTGTGTCTCTGCACATTGATATCAGACACACTAAAGAAGATCTGTGAAGTTCTCGTGATTGTGTATGTATTCACTTTTTTAAATTGTCTGATCGGATGGTTGGTTCATTCTCAAGCTGATCGTAACCAGCAAAGTTTAAACTCTTGTTTTAGCGCTGTGGTTGATTGACAGGTGAGGGGTGGCACTTCACTGCTATCTGGGACACATTCAGGACGAATTAGTGTTTACACGTCAAATGCCATGTGGTTACAAGCGTTTTTGACTACCTCTGTATGTGTTAAAATTTAACACTGACCTCTTGTGATAAGATCGGCTGAAACGCAACTTAATACCAATATCAATAAATTGATTCTTAGTAGGTAGCATAATGTTGATGCCTTTCCTTTGGCACAGCCTTCACATTGGGAGTACACCTATGATGCCTTAAAATTCAGTTCAATAGCATTTAATAAACTAGGTTTTAAGGCTGGCATTGATTTACATCTAGCTCTGGTTTGTTTTTCATTACTGGACTGTAAAGCTCTGATGTTTGGAACATTCTGGAATGTTCTGACTGATGCTCTCTGACCCTTTCAGTGGGCCATCTATGAGTGATCCTATAAGATATGACAGTCGGGACTTAAAGCTTGGACATCACGCTGTCTCCACAGTCCCTTCTTGTTCATACCCTATAACCCTGTGATCCATAAATGCTGCAAATACTCCTCTTGTGGTGAGTGGTGCTATTCAGAGGAGAGAAAGCCAGAGAGCCTTCTAGAAGTGGCCTGATTTCATCTCATGTCTACTCTTTGGAAGCATTTACCGCAGTTTATTGATTCAAGCGCATGTCAACCTTCTCCCCCTTCTTGTTTAATCATATCAGATTTTTATGATGGCTCTGGATTGTTGGTATTGATTGCATCAGACAAAACTGTCAATTCCTGTTTTTTTTGTGTGTGTGTGTTTTTTTCAAGAATGTTTTTATGTAGAGCTTGTTGAAAATTTAAATGAACATGGCAGAATCAATGAGGTTTTTGAGAGTGCAAGTGCAAAATAATTGGAGAATCTTTGGTACAATCTTATATGATTTGTCACCAGTTTACAGAGATGGAGTGTTCAAATCTGATACATATCTGCACTGCACCCTAAAGTCAATATGAAATTCAATATTTTCTTTCTTAATAGCTATTCCTGGTTATATTGTGCATGATTCATCAGTGCACATTATTCCAAAGAAATAAATATTTGTCTTCGTAATCTTTTATCAAAATTGAATAACTTAATCCACCTCTGAAATTACTTTCCATTTTAGCCTGAGTCACCTAAGACATGTGGGCTTTAGGTTAATAGTCAAATAGCTGTTCAGGCATTGATTTAGGCTATTGTTGTAATAATGAAGTCTAAAATAAAAATAAAACAATAAAAGGTTATGGCAATAATAGCAAATAACAATAGATTTGAAAAAGAAGAATTTCCATTGGGATACGTCAAGATGCTCTCAAGGTAAACTTGGTCTTCAGCCTCCATGTCTTGGTCAACAACAACAACAACAACAACAAAAATCTTCAAAAATGGGTGCCGGCAGTGGTGTTTCAATAGAGAGTAGTCCTCCATAATGGACTGCAAATTTGCATTCAGGTCGTGCTCCATTCTGGCATGGATTGCCCACTTTTCACAATCCAATCAATTTCCACCCTACCATTCTTACTGAATACCCTGTTTCACTCATAAATACATAAGGTAACGGAAGTAAAATGGGTTGCAAATGTCATTTCATGTTGACTTTAATGATCACTTTTAAAGTATGCTTTATGAATTATACCCTATTCTGTGTTCCACTACAAATGTACTGATCCATTAGATCAACTGGATTATGTGAGAAGTCTCAGATGTGCATCAAGTACAATCCTATTTTGCTGAACACAATTTACTGCCATAACTTAATGTGAAAGGAAAGAGTCCTTTCATAGAAGTAACTCTTTAATGGCATTATTAAAAGCCTTTACATCCATTTTTTGTATCCCAGAAGCTTACAGTGATCCTTGGGAGAGAGGTTTTGTACAGGAAATTCACAATCCAAAAGGTCTTAGGGCATTTTCTCACTGCCTGCTTTGCCCTCATTTCAGCAATGTAGTGTGAAGCCTTGGATTTGTTTGGATCTCTCTTCTTTTTTTCTTTTTTTTTCTACTACAGATCGCTCACGAAAGCTTATGAGGCTCTAATCCTACCTGACAGTTTAATGATAATTGCATGGGAGAAGTTCACCCAAGACACTCCCTATCAAATAAACGGAGCGCTCATCATTGATGTACTTAGAAGTGAAGTCTTCATTTAGAGCGTGTGAAATAACCTTACTGATTTTTCTGTCCTCCATTGCCTTTACCAGTAATTTATATGGTATTTTTGACATATAAAGCTGATAATGGAGCTAGAAAATTCTGAACCACCAAATACACGCTTGGACTTAAAAACATGCTGTACATTTAAAGTCAACATGAAATGGCATTCACAACCCAGTGCTCGAATTGAGGGGGGGCTGGGGGGATCTGGGACCCCCCAGAAAGCATTAGGGACCCCCCCATAATAAGTAAAAAATAGACTTTAAAATATACTTATATTTTAGTAAAAATAATAATGACAAATCCGATTAAATTCAGGCAGTGGATACAGTAAATTTCGTGAATTAATTATTTACAATAATTTATATTACGTTTGTTTATAGGCTAGTTGTCATGTCTCTTTAAAATGTAAATGCCCCGCCCCACATCTAAAGAGCGCATGACATCATTGACATGACTGCTTGCTTGGTGCCGCTCCGGTGAAGCCAACTTTAGCTAAAAAATGGAGAATAATAAACCTCCACTCGCAGTCAGGAAGAGAAAACTTCTTACTGACTTTTTTGAGGGGTAATTTTCTCTCTATATATATCTTTCTACTATATCTATCCACTCCATGTCGGGGCTTTTGTATTCCTTGCATAAATTGGAAACATTTAGGCTTACTCATTTTTCATTATTAATAGGCCTGGTTCTACGGGGGTGCTAGAGATCGCGATGAAGATGAGTGACAGCTTTTTAGTGATTATAAAGTGAGCACTCGTTGTGCACTTTCTATGCTATATATAATCCATTCAGAATTTTTATAAAACTTGTTTTTCATGCTGCCAAGAGGAGGACCAACGGCCACGTACACGCTGCAAAGTTTCGGGAATTACATGCACATATAAATGCGGGATTCACTCTTGAAATAGCAATGACTGACATATTGATAACCATAGTATTGTTTGTTCCTGAATAAAGCAGTCTTTTTGACTGAAATGGTTGAATAGTCGGCTGACTGACTAACTCATAACAGTCCCTTGCCACCACCTACTGACATAACAATGTAACTACACTGAAATCGTTGAAAAATCCCCACTAACACTAACACACAGACTGACAGCCTGTCTTGTCACAATTGATATATTTAATGTCTAATAAACTAGTTTCATGCATTTAAACAAGTCTTTTGGAACAAACATTATTATCACAAAGTGTCACATCAATCATCCAGTTGTTTTTAGGGTAGTAAATACTACATTGGTAAATAATGCTAGAATTATTCTGTTGAATGTACACTACTGTTCAAAAGTCTCTTCTGCTCACCAAGCCTGCATTGATTTGATCCAAAATACAGTAAAAAACACTAATATTGTGAAATATTATTACAATTTAAAATAATAATAATAATAATAATAATAATAATAATAATAATACGATAGTAAAATGTAATTTATTCCTGTGATCAAAGCTGAATTTTCAGCATTATTACTTTAGTCTTCAGTGTCACATGATCCTTCAGATATCATTCTGATATGCTGATTTGATGCTCAAGAAACATTTCTGATTATTATCAATGTTGAAAACAGTTGTGTACATTTATTTATTTATTTATTTTTTTTCAGGATTCTTTGATGAATAGAAAGTTCAAAAGAACAACATTTATCTGAAATAGAAATCTTTTGTAACATTATACACTACCGTTCAAAAGTTTGGGGTTAGTGAGAATTTATTTATTAATTTTTTTGGGAAAGAAATTAAAGAAATTAATACTTTTATTCAGCAAGGATGCATTAAATTGATCAAAAGTGACAGTAAAGACATTTATAATGTTTGCCCAGTTGTCCTGCACTCTTTGAATAAAGCTCCCGCACTTGGGTTTATACCTAATCTCCTCTCTATAGTATCATTACAGTCTGATAGTATTTTGCCATCATTTTGCTACTGTTTAAGTAATAAAAAAAAAGGTCCTTTTGAAGTTACTGACTGCTCCTTTATCACTGCTTTCTCAGACATTATGAAATAATTATTCCTGTGCCACTGCTGAATCTGACAGTGATACCATCCAGTGAGTCTGGAAGGCATCTGGTTATTTTCTACTGTTTTTGAGACATTTCAATGTATTTTGAAGTCACATGCTTTTACAGGTCTTCAAGTGCCTTATATGTAGTCCCCTGGTATATTTGCCATTGTTGCCCTTTTGGGTCTGCTGCTTTGTCACCCTCTAAATCCAATATTACTTGGAGTAAGCCATTTAAAAGAAGAATAGTAGCTTATCTCTCTTTGTTATTTAAAATTGGACTGAAAATTTATATATATTTTTTTTATTCTTTATCAACACAAAAGCCTGTTCTTTTATGTAAGCCTGTTTTTAATAAATAGTATATATTTATGCATATTATGATCAAATAAATATATTGTATATTTTGTATAAATTGTATATTGCTTATGGTGGGGTCCCCCCATAAGACTTAATTCAATTTGAGCACTGTTACAACCCATTTTACTTCCATAACGTAGTGTTTCTGAGTGAAACAAGATATTCAAGAGAAAAGAGTATTGGGCGGGAGTTGATTTTATGCATCGGGAATTCATTGGGTGGTTAAAAGTTGGTGTTCCATACCAGAATGTAGCCAGACTTGTTTACAGTCAATTGTGAAGGACATATGTCCTCCTCAAACACTGCCAACACTCACTTTTGAAGATGCTTGTTGACTGGAATGTGGACACTGAAGGTCAAGTTCACCCTGAAGAGCATCTCTACATATACTATTTATAACACTTGTTTTTCATATCTATCATAATTTGCTATTATTGCCATAACCTTTATTACATGAATGTTAACCGGCATTAAATTACTATTTTAACTATTGGTAAGATGCAAAAAGCATCTTGCATTACCAACTGTAACCTAAAACTATGGCTAAAATCTATTTTGGCTATTAACCAATAGCCCGTGCAGCCAAGGTGTCGCCAGTCGAAAAGAAAAGTTGTTTCATAAGTTGAGCAAGTTGTTTCAAAAGTTGACCTGGAACTACCGTCAATTTTTATTTCATGGTTCTGTCAGAGCCATGGCCTAGTGGTTAGCCTACAAAGTTTGGAATAATGTACAGATGTTGCTCTTATGGAAAGAAATTGGTACTTTTATTCACCAAAGCGGCATTCAACTGATCACAATATATTGTCAGGACATAACGTGAAAAATTACTATTACAATTTGACTTTTTTTTTTAAGAACTTCTTAAACTACTTCAAAGAGTTCTCATCAAAATATCCTCCACGTGCAGCAATGACAGCTTTGCAGATCCTTGGCGTTCTAGCTGTCAGTTTGTCCAGATACTCAGGTGACATTTCACCCCACACTTCCTGTAGCATGTGCCATAGATGTGGCTGTCTTGTCTCATGCACCTTACAGTCTAGCTGATCCCACAAAAGCTCAATGGGGTTAAGATCCATAACACTCTTTTCCAATTATATGTTGTCCAGTGTCTGTTTTTCTTTGCCCTTTTCTTTTTGTGTTTTCTGTTTCAAAAGTGGCTTTTTCTTTGCAATTCTTCCCATAAGGCCTGCACCCATGAGTCTTCTCTTTACTGTTGTACATGAAACTGGTGTTGAGCGGGTAGAATTCAATGAAGCAGTCAGCTGAGGACATATGAGGCATCTATTTCTCAAACTAGAGACTCTGATGTACTTATCCTCTTGTTTAGTTGTACATCTGGCCTTCCACATCTCTTTCTGTACTTGTTAGAGCCAGTTGTCCTTTGTCTTTGAAGACTGTAGTGTACACCTTTGTATGAAATTTTCTGTTTTTTTGGCAATTTCAAGCATTGTATAGCCTTCATTCCTCAAAACAATGATTGACTGATGAGTTTCTAGAGAAAGCTGTTTCTTTTTTGCCATTTATGACCTAATATTGACTTTTAAGATATGCCAGTCTATTGCATACTGTGGCAACTCAAAAACAAACACAAAGACAACGTTAAGCTTCATTTAACAAACCAAATAGCTTTCAACTGTGTTTGATATAATGGCAAGTAATTTTCTAGTACCAAATTAGCAATTTAGCATGATTACTCAAGGATAAGGTATTGGAGTGATTGCTGCTGGAAATGGGGCATGTCTAGATTTGATCAAAAATGACTTTTTTCAAATAGTGATGGTGCTGTTTTTTACATCAGTAATGTCCTGACTATACTTTGTGATCAGCTGAATGCCACTTTGGTGAATTAAAGTACCAATTTCCTTCAAAACAGATAAATCTGTACATTATTCCAAACTTTTGGCCACCTGTGTGTGTGTGTGTGTGTGTGTGTGTGTATGTATATATATATATATATATATATATATATATATATATATATATATATATATATATATATATATATAAAGCAAATAGTTCTCCAAAAAATTGATGTCCACATACAGTATGTGGACAGCGGGACTAAGTTGTGAAATTTTAAATAATACCAAGCTGTTGAAAACCAGACTTTTTTTAAATTAAATTGTTTATCATGTTTCCAGGAGTGTTGGTCATTCATGTTTTTGAGACATTACAGCTGATTTTCTGTAAAGCTGCTTTGGAACAATTTTATTTGGAAAAGCACAAATAATAATAAAAAAATAAAATAAAATAAAAAACTATAAAAATATATATATATATATATTTTTTTTTTTTGACTTGATTTGATTTTTATGTTGCAATGTTTTTTTTTTTTCTACTTTGGCAATACAATCTCAATGTTCTCTCTTTGCACTGTCAAGCAAACAAGTGATAGCCAGTACCGAAACATTTTACCAATCAGAAATTAGCATAATTAATTCTGATAGTAATTGGCCAGCATCATCCAATAACTGCCAACCATGTTAAAATAAATGTATACATTATACATTCTGAATTTATGTACTAATTACCATTGTCCCATGTCTGCCAACCACATTGAGTGGTTCAAACATCATCTGCAGCCTGAAACTAAACTTTAGATAGGAACTTTGGATTGAATGCACTTGGCTTTACAGGAAAGCTATAGGGTGCTCCCTTGCTCCCTATTTATTTAATGACTTAACCTCCAATGTGCTCTCTGTCTGCACTGGTCTCAGGACAGTTCGAAATCCACTGTATCTTCATCCTAACTCCATATAAAGCCTCTAAAAGCATTTTTTTTCTCTCTCTCTCTCTCAATGTGTAAATGCACAGTAAATATAGGATTTCTACTGAAAACCTAGTGCTATTGTACACTATAGTGTACATTGTGTTTTGCAACTATGCGTTTCATGATAAATCACTCAAATAAAAAATTTAATAAAAATAGCTTCATACCCAACACACCCTGATCAGACACGTTTCTTATGGGGCGTTAACACTTTTGATTAAAAACAGCTGAAGGGAGCACAACAGACTGGAACATAACACAGGGGTCTTGAGACCTGCTTTTTCAAACATAAATTGAATAGTTTTGACTTTTTTTTTTTTTTAAACAATCATAGTCCTCTCATTGCTCACAGCAGGCAGTTTGAAGGCTGACAGTAATTGTCTTGAAATGTAGTGTTTAAAGCAATGAATTTGTTACAAAAGTGGTGGTTTGATGGCTACAGTGCCAGTGAATTAAAGGGGAAGAATTTGGAAATTTTCGACCATCCTGACCCATCGCTATTTGTCACTCATAATTAATTTATTCCAAAAGTGTCTAATAATAGAGGGGTTACTGAGATAAAATTGGCTGGCGGTGATATGACCATGCCGCTGACCATAAAAGAATAAAACAACTTTTTCTAGGCAACTGATATACCTCTCAATATACCTATCGATAGAAGTGTCACAAGGCCAAATATTAAAGTTGAAAAGGGGTGATCTGTTCTGATTTCCTACAACTGAACCCGGCTTCTTGTAAAATCGTAGAGGACAGGTTTACAACAAAAACACCCAAGGTAAGTTACTTGATGGAAGGCACTAGACCTAGCCGCTTCACTGGAACACTGGCTGTAAATTTGCACCATATTTAAAGAACTCATGTCAGGTTTATGGAGCAAATATGAAGTGATGCGCACATAATTTCAACCATTGCCCGTCTGTTTATTTATCCTTCAGGTGTGCCTTTGGGTGAGTGATATCCTTTGCTATATATCACAGCATGCAAACATTGCTCTTGAATATTTCATCACAAGGCCTTCATTTTAGGCACTATTTTAGCCAGCTAGCCGAGGCCTCACCGTGATTGTTTTAGAAAGACAATAAATCACATTCTAATTGCTTGTTTTCCACCTTGCATGGAAAGTGTTGTATATATTCTCTTTCTGCAACATGAGTGCAATCATAAGACAAATGCCTCCTTGATGGATCATTCATTGTAAGAAAAGCATTTATTTATTTATTTATTTTTAAGTTCTGGCAGAGTGAAATGAGATCAGTCAGTCAAAAGATCCATTCTCTTGGAAAAATGAAAGGATATGGATCTGTGCCCTTGCTCAAACATGCCAGTGTCCTCTTTTGAATCTATCAACTGGAAAACAGATGCTTTTAAATGCCTTACAAATGACCGAATCTGTCAAAATGAGATGCATGATTTTCCTGCGTTCCCGCTGTTCTTTCCGCACATCTCCAGATGATGTATGATCTGGGGTGGATGTTTAAATGGGTAGACATTTTGTTCCTGCCACAGACTGGTAAAGCATGGCTTTGTTCCTCTGAAAAGAGCTTGATGGGTGGCGGAGATTTGTTTTTCTGTGCATCGTCAGAATTGTCGTGGTGGTACTGTTGGTATATCAATGCTAACTGGCACACTGATGCCAGTCTTCATCAAGGCAGTGCCTGCTGCTTCACTGCCACTCAACATGCTGTTGAAAACTCAGGCTTGAGGCCCACTGTGAAGTCTAAATGAAGGACAATATTTAGTACCTCATTCAATTTCAGTCTGAGATTTCTTACCCATTTAATCGTATGCCCCCCCAAAAAATAAAAATAAAATCCAATTGCTTTAAACAAGCTGCACATTTTGAGGTATACTTCATGTAAGCAGCACAATATACATTATATAAGAATAAAATGTGTGTATATATATATATATATATATATATATATATATATATATATATATATATATATCATGTGGCAGCAGTGAAATGTATAAAATCAGGCATATACGGGTCAGGAGCTTAAGTTAATGTTCACATCAACCATCAGAATAGGTAAAAAATTGGATCTTAGTGATTTAGACCGTGGCATGATTGTTGGTGCCAGATGGGCTGGTTTGAGCATTTCTGTAACTGCTGATCTCCTGGGAGTTTCACACACAACAGTCTCTAGAGTGTAAAGAGAATGGTGCGAAAAAACAAAAAACATCCAGCGAGCGGTAGTTCTGCATTGGGCACAGTATCACCAAACTGGACAGTAGATGACTGGAAAAACATTGCCCACTGCAGCCTCAGTTTTCTGTTCTTGGCTGACAGAAGTGGAAACCAGCATGGTCTTCTGCTGTTGTAGCCCAACCACCTAAAGGTTCAACATGCTCTGCATTCTGAGATGCTATTCTGCTCACTACAATTGTACAGAGGGGTTATATGAGTTACCGTAGCCTTTCTGGCAGTGGGCCATTCTCTGTGGACCTCTCTCATCAACAAGGCATTTTCGTCCACATAACTGCCACTCACTGGATGTTTTTGTTTTTCACACCATTCTCTATACACTCTAGAGATGGTGGCATATGAAAATCCCAGGAGATCAGCAGTTAAAGAAATACTCAAACCAGCCCAACTGGCACCAACAATCATGCCACGGTCTGAATCACTGAGATCATAATTCTAACCCTATTCTGATGGTGGTTGTGAAAATTAACTGAAGCTCCTGAACCATATCTGCATGATTTTATACATTACACTGCTACCACATGATTGGCTGATTAGATAATTGTATGAATAAGTAGATCTATAGGTGTACATAATAAAGTTGCTGGTGAGTGTATGTTGTAGGATATTCGGTGTAGAAGAACAAGCAATTGCTATGCAAAATGGCTTGAATCCAGAAAACCCAAACTTTTATCCCTGGAAATTCCTCAAAGCCACAAAATTAAGAGCTGCCAAAATGGCTCCCTAAAGTTTGGCATGGCCCAGCTAAATGAACCACATCTGGCCAATAAAACGATCAAAAGAGGCTTGTCCAGTTAGCACATGACTTGCAAATGCCATGCTTCTGAAGAAACCCCCCATGGTTGCCATGGAAATCCAAATTCCAACCCTTCGGTTAGCCATCACATGACTGGCCATTTGCTGAGTGACTACACTTCATGATCGCCAGAGAAACCTATTGTTGGAAACCTAGTAATATAACCAACTCCCCACATTTTAAACTATTATACTAATAATGTGGCATGTTTCCAGCTCACTTGATGCTTCATTCATGAACAGTTGACATGGGGTAGACTCAGCATGACCTTCTGAACTTCCACCTAGAGCTAAAGCAGGCTTCCTTGTGAGACCCTCATGTTTGCACAATTCTATTACTAAGACATTTCATCTTAATCCAGGAACATTTCACATAAAGTCACAGTACTTCACTGAGTTAACCCTGTAAAATGCACAGAATCTCCCTTTGTGTACTGAAATACACAATACCTAGCCTTGCTAGGTAATTCTGAAAATGATGTTATGACCTGTGATCTTTTATAACTGACAAATCGATGATTATAATCTTTAATCTTGTTATTCATGTCATTTTTCTAAGAATAGTAACTATTCAGGATAAAGCACATCATGTTTACTATCACAGAGATTCTTTGTGCATTTCAGGAATGTTTATGTTAATTAATTGCTGATATATTCAGTTGTAGCCAAGATATGAAATGTATGGTTAAAGCATGTACTATTTCGAGTGGGAATTTTTAAGAATCCTTTACACAAAGGATTGTAAATCAGCTTTGAAAAGGAAGGAGGGAGTTAACCATGTGACTCCAAAAAGTCAGTTCTGATTGGCTCAGTATACCTTTGGGGTGTGGCCACTCTCAACGCAAAAACTCTTGTACCAGTGAGGAACGGCCCTTCTTTCCTCCTCATTTCTTCGGCTCTCTTGCTTCATCACTTCCTCCGCAACTCTGCATCTTCCGCGCTCTTGCCCTCGTGGCTTGCAGCCTCACCCTGGCAAGTTCCGTACCAAGTAGAAGTCCAAGAAGGCTCGGATGCCAAGGTCTTAGGAACTTCTCTTCTCTGTGCTACGACCCACACACGCGAGTCTTCCATGCGGAAGGCCTCGCTTCAAAGCCCGCCTCATCATCCATCGACGCAACAGACAACAGACATCCACGATCTTAACAGACGTCCAAAAACATGGACAGAACAAACTTTCTACAAATAGCCAAAGAACCAAGCAATGCAAAGAAATGCAATGACACACAAGTACATCTCCAGACTTTTGCTGAAAGTGCTGGTTTATTATTTAAATACTTTGGGTAATCTGATTTCAAATCTATTTAGACTCAAAGTAGTATCAATGGTTCTTAAGGCATTGTCTACAGACTGCATAAAGTTCCTTTTCTCTGTATAGATCATTTCCATCCAAGTCACTCTGTTCACTTTACTCACCAACCTGTTTCATGTTTGTATGTGTTAGATTAGATTTAATGTTTAGATTAGCAATAAAGTCTTGTTAAAATATATTCGTATTAAAATATAATTTGACTGTGGTATATTTTGATAAATAATCTCGTCACTTGATTTTGAAAGATTTTGCTTCAAAGCTCTGAACCATATCTAAAAGATTTGTGATATTATTTTCAATAAGCCATATATATATAGGGATGTGCCCAAAGGCGAATATCTTATTCGAAAAGGCGCGAATAATGACTTCAAAATGGATTAATTTACATTAATGGATTCATCTGAAATAATATAAAAAGTATTCGTATGACTGATTATCCAAGAGGCACAAGGATAAAGCGACATTATAAATAAACATATACAAAATTACAATGAATTTATGAATCTGTGCAGCCAATATTTTTAAAGTGTAAACCTTATGAATGAAAATGTGCATGTTGTGATTTCAAATCTCTGTTAATTGTGTGCATCTGGAGCTTATCAAGATACGACATCATATACACTTTCCACTTCTTGAAATGTCTATGTTAATGTATCACATGATTCACACGCAATTCCCATGTATTCATTTATAGCCTAAACCTAAGTGCTATGTTAAATTCCTGACCTGAAGTGATGATTTCATGTCGGAGCCCGTCTATCTGTCTTTTAAAGTTGACCACATTTATTTTCACATCAGCGATTAAAGAAATTATCTGGTTAAGACTTTATTCCGAATTTAAAAATGCTCCATAAACGTTTAAATGCTCCATAGAGTATTCATCTATTAGGAATATTCCTCCTTATGTAAAATGAAGAAACTGAAACATGCTCTCTATTTTTTTCTTCTTGTTTAAACTGTGAAGAAAGACACTGTTAAGGCGCTATATAAATTTAACATTATTATTATTATTATTATTATTATTATTTAACTAAATAGTGGTGTCTTATCATAAAAATTCCTTATAGATTTACGGGACTTTCACCTGTTTGTAGGCTATATTGATTTTATTTTCATTTCTTTTAATGTTTGAATTTGTATTTATTATTCACTGCAAAATGTGTGCTTGACATTTCATGTTTTGCTTGACACCTCCTGCCTTCAGAATAATGATGTTATTTCTGCACAGACAAACAAAAATTCTGTTTCATGCCGATATTAATATCAGAAATACCAGGAGAAACAACAATTAACAACGTAATCCACAGTTAATGTAGCCTACAAATTCAGCTTCATCTGGTAAGAAAAAAAAAGAATGAAATCATATTTTAAATAATAATAATAATAATAATAATAATAATAACAATAATAATAATAATAATAATAATAATAATTATTATTATTATTATTAGGCTATTATTATGAAAAGGCATATACAAGGCATATTTTATTAATATAAACTATAAATGTAATAGTAACATTTAAAAATGGGCGTTTCATTTAGTTTTGATGCACTTCCGGTTTAAGCCCTGCCCACACCCGGTTCTATTCAAATACAAAGACATATACAGATAATTTTGACAGATTCAAATACAGATAATAGATACAGATACAGATTCAAATACAGATAATGGACACCCCTAATATATATATATATATATATATATATATATATATATATATATATATATATATATATATATATCACACACACACTTGGCAGCCAAAAGTTTGAAATAATGTACATATTTTGCTGTTCTGGAAGGAAATTGGTACTTTAATTTACCAAAGTGGCATTCAGCTGATCACAAAGTATAATCAGGACATTACTGATGTAAAAAAAACAGCACCATCACTATTTGAAAAAGTCATTTTTGATCAAATTTGACAGGCCCCATTTCCAGCAGCCATCGCTCCAACACCTTATCCTTGAGTAATCCTGCTAAATTGCTAATTTGATACTAGAAAATCACTTGCCATTATAGCAAACACAGTTGAAAGCTATTTGGTTCGTTAAATGCAGCTTAACATTGTCTTTATGTTTGTTTTTGAGTTGCCAAAGTATGCAATAGACTGGCATGTCTTAAAGTCAATATTAGGTCAAAAATGGCAAAAAAGAAACCGCTTTCTAGAAACTCATCAGTTAATCGCTGTTTTGAAGAATGAAAGCTATACATTGCTTGAAATTGCCAAAAAACTGAAGGTTTCATACAAAGGTGCCCACTACAGTTTTCAAAGACAAAGGACAACTAACTCTAACAAGGACATAAAGAGATGTGGAAGGCCCAGAAACAACTAAACAAGAAGATAAGTACATCAGAGTCTCTAGTTTGAGAAATAGATGCCTCACATGTCCTCAGCTGACAGCTTCATTGAACTGTACCCACTCAACAACAGTTTCATATACAATAGTAAAGAGAAGACTCAGGTGTGCAGGCCTTATGGGAAGAATTGCAAAGAAAAAGCAACTTTTGATACAGAAAAACAAAAAGAAAAGGTTAGAGTGGGCAAAGAAACCACAGACATTGGACAACAGATGATTGGAAAAGAGTATTATGGATCTTAACCCCATTGAGCTTTTGTGGGATCAGCTAGACTGTAAGGTGCATGAGACAAGACAGCCACATCTATGGCAAGTTCTACAGGAAGCGTGGGGTGAAATGTCACCTGAGTATCTGGACAAACTGACAGCTAGAATGCCAAAGATCTGCAAAGCTGTCATTGCTGCTCATGGAGTATTTTTTGATAAGAACTCCTTGAAGAAGTTTAAGAAGTTCAGATTTTTTTTCAATTGTAATAGTAATTTTTCAATAAAAGTACCAATTTCTTTACATAAGAGCAAAATCTGTACATTATTCCAAACTTTTGGCCGCCTGTGTGTGTGTGTGTGTGTGTGTGTGTATATATATATATATATATATATATATATATATATATACAGTACTGTGCAAAAGTTTTAGGCACTTGTGAAAAATGTTGCATAGTGAGGATGTCTTCCAAAAATAAATACATAAATAATAAATAGTTTTCATTATATAGTTTCCTGCATCTGCCGTGACTCCCAAGCAGTGAAGAACAGTAATGCTAAAGCTGATAGTTTAACTCAATTCCTCAGCTGTAGTGTGGTAGTAATCCGCTCTGAGCGATCGTGGAGTGATGCTGTCTTTCAGACGTGCTATCAGAGATATCCTATGAGTATATTCACTCACGTATAAGTGTTTTGTTGTCGGAGAGAATACATGGAGGCCGACATGTTTCATTTTTGTATATTTGTTGGGGAACTTTTATTTTTAACACCAACACAGAAACCCTCTCCTCCGCCTTGTTGAAAGTTTACGTGTCCTCCCAGCTCTGAAACTTTGGGTATCAGGTAGGCGCTCTGAGCATGTTTGATTACACCGTCTGCCATGACTCTCAGCTGTGGTCAGCAGGAATGCTGTTAGTTTAGCTCTATTTCTCTGCTATAGTATAGTAGTAATCTGTGCTATCATAGAGTGAGAGATAGGCTGATGACATCAGTGAAACTCGCCCGCTAACTAATAACGCATTCTCTCTAAATATTACTTCATATATCATCGAGTGGTTAAAACAGTTACTTTGACTGATCTCATGTGGATTCTAGCATGTAATCAATGATAACACATTTTATTGTCACATTGCTTTTACATGTAGTCTGTTGTCAGGAAAGTGTGCTTCTCATGTTTAAATACCCCATTTAAACACCAGCCCCAGTAGTGTTGGCTGTGTCCGAATGCACCGTTTGCAATGAGTGTACCATTGCTCAGCTCTTCTGACCTTCTTTCTAGCTCTGAACAAATAATGAAGAACTTTGCCGTAAGTGTATCGGAGGCTCAGAACCACTCTGCCCAATGATAGAAAAACACTTTTTATGTATTGATGTAGTGGGTTTCATGATTGTCTGTTTCTGTCATTCTTGTTTCATTGCTTCCGTTTTTTTAAAATTATAGCTGTAGATGTTAGTTGAAAGTGGCAGAGTGTGGGCAGTTACTTGCATTTAGATATTTATTTACCAACATTTATGACTATTAACTTGGAATCTGCCAAGTGAGTAGTCTGTCGATAATATTGTTGCTGTAGATAACTTGTTGTTTCACCACCCAGTTTGTAATTATCCCTTGCAAATATTCCATGTCATTCTTTTTAACCTTCAATGCTGTTGAGATTAGTAATTTTATGTCATTATATTGATAACTTTCCCTAATTATTGCTTTTTCCAACGTCCTCTGAGTCAGAAGCAAACAGGCTGCGTCCATATTAAACTCTCCCTTGGGTTGGCAGCGTCCATTTCAAGGTGTCGCATATGAAGTCTTTCTCCCATGATACGCTTCCGTTCCTGCCTATTTGCCTTGCTAATCAAGTGTGAAGGATGATCCTGCAGGCCGCAGAGAGACCGTCTGTCACCACGTAATAAGACATGCAGGTGGACCAGTGTGTGAATACTGCCATTAACCTGAAGGTGCAGCAAGGTGTGTAGAGCAATGATGAGCAAGTTCATGGATCAGAGCCTCAAAAAAAAAAAAAAACACCTTGAATTGCAAGATGCTGCATTTTCAGTGTCATGCATGGGAACAGGGGAAGCAGTGATATCTAACCTGTGGTATTACTCTCTGATGGCTGAATGCTAGCAAGCATTTGTCACCTCCTTTTCTAATAACGTCTAAATATATGCAAATGTGACTCATATGCTCTCTCAGAAATTATGTTTTATCACATAGTAAAAGTACTGTAATCTCTCGCTCTGCACGCCCCCATTCTCTTCTCTGGTGGGATGTTAGAAGATCATTTATGACAGTATGATGGCTCCTCTTGGATTAGCTATCCAATCTGGTATTATTTGTTTGCAGGTTAATGTTGAGGCCATTTTTAATCTAGTCCTATTAACATGAAGTCTAAAGGCCTGATCACACAAAATCTTTGACTCTTTTGGGAGATGAACTTCTGACAGAAGGTCCATATTTATTTCTTTTTTCTTTTCTACAAACATTTATACCAGTCTCCTGCCCGCACCTTCAGCTGTTGGAGATTAATATATTGCATGCTGTTAAAGCATTTATTTACCTAATTTAGCAAAACTGTTTCATTATGTTCTTTCCATGTTGTTGATGCATTTTAAGGAGTAAATAATCTGTATTTTTTATATGAGTGACATGCGTAAAGAGCGCTGTTACAAATTTATTTCCACGTGTGTTTTGCTACGAGGATATTCCAAAACGGACTCCCGAACCCAAATTCTCTTTTTATGTCTGGATTAATGCCTGGATAATATAACATAAGGTACAGTGATATAAATACAAGTGGAATAATGTACAATAAGAATAACAGTATAGTATGAAAGAGGATGCATAATATTAAACATAATATAAAAGAAGACACTTGCTTCACAGTCTTTTCTTTATTTAAATAATTGCAATTTGTTTGTCTACAGTAAAATATTGCATGTAAAGAGTCATTTTATGGGATATTTTACTACGAACTTATTGCAAATGAATTGCCGAACCTCGCTACTATTTTAAATGCCAAGAAGAGAATATAACAGGCACAGGGATATACATATTAAATAATGTACGTTAAGACACAAAACCATAAACAGACATTCAAAAGCAATACGGGTTTATGTTTGCGGTACAAAGGGTTCATGAATTGGAAATACTAAATTATTTTTTAGTATATAATTTTGGGGGGAGCGTATCAGCTACACGTCCAATGCCGGTGTTTACCAGTTGATTAGTGCCACCAAAACTTTGGATTAAGCAGCTGCAGCGACTCTTGAAAAATGACAAAAAGCTCTTCTTTCATTGTTCAGTCAGTTTTCATCGCAGTCCAAAGAAAACACCCGGTGTGAATAATGTCATGGGGATCCATTGTTGCCATTCAAAAGCTCGTTCGGAATGAGCAATCGCACAGAAGAAACGGACTTTGTGTGAACAGGCCTTAATGTATGTTGTAGCTCATTCTCACATGCCATCAGCAAACATGCATCTTCTGTACTCTCTCAAAGAAACCTTTTGAATATCTTTTTAAAAAGCTGATGCCATGAAACTAACAAACTTTGTCAAATCCAGTTCTTTTTTGGAAGTGCTCACTCACTGTAGCATCCTGAGAATTTGTGAACAACTTTTTTTCAGCAGATTATGGTAGAATTATGGTAGTGCTGAAAATGACTTCATCCAAGTTTGTAACGTTCCTTATTACATACTGTACATCCATTCGCATTTAAATCTATAAACATCCAATCAAACTCAAAAATGAGTTTCAATCCATATATGCTACAAAATTCTTAAATTTCACTGTATTTCATTCATAAAATATACTCTATCTCCAGTACTCCAGATGCATTACAGTAGGACACTTTCCCCAACTTTAGGGAACAAACTGTCAATGAGCACGTTTACATGCACGTTCTTACATCGATCATGCTTAATAAGCCCGACAATGTGTGTGGTCATGAATATACATTAACGGCTTTCCTTTATCGGTGTAAGGTCATAAGTGGCTTAAAAATAAGATGATTGACTTGGGTAGATTTTAACATATTACCCTGATTTTGTGTTGCATGTAAACACCTTTACTGGCTTATATAACGAATGTAAGTGTTGTGTGCATGCCTCTTCACGGATTGACATCTAAAGCAGAGAATAATTGATTATTTCAAATCTCATGTAAACACTGTTTTCTTGCTTTGTCTATATTGTTTGTTTTCCCATCCCATAAATTGAAATTAAATCTTTACCCTGCCAGACTGCCAGTGCATACACTGGCAGTCTCTCTCTCTCTCTCCCTTCTCTCTCTCTCTCTCTTTTGCCTGGCATGATATTTAATCGCCCTGGTTCATTTTGATAGGTTTAATTACTGTTTATGTGCATGCGTTTGCATCTGTGCAGAGGGTACACAAAATTCTATAATGCGAATGGCACATAAACTATAATGACCACACCAAGCTTTTGAATTGGTCAGAGCTTATATTAAAATGTTTAGATGATTGATGCCATAAAAGTTAGGAGCTTGTGATTGCAGGGATTCTTACTGTAATTAAAAAGCCATTTGTCTGCATGACAATGTTTTTGCAGTGAGGACAACACAAAATGATTAAACTTGGTGGGTTCATTTGGCATATTTCAAAAACCAGTTTGGCGCTTACAGACAAGGCAAGGTGAAAAATAAGAGCAACATTCTATTCTACCTATATGTTTGTATTTCCTCGAATTTCGCAAATCCTTATTTTCTGGGTATCCTTTATGTGTTTTGAAGTACTGAAAAGATGCTTGCCTAAAAAAGCTCTATGACAGCAGTTCTGTCACTCTAGCAGATGGCTGCCATTGTTTGGCCAATTTAGTGGGCCTGTAATAAGGCAGACAGGCTGGATTGGTAGCTGTGTGTGGGATCTCTTTGCTCTGATTGTCCTGTAGTTAGGGTGTAAAGCAAAAAAAGTCAGTTTAAATCATTTTCCCCCTGCTGGGTTCATCACAGGCTAAAAAACTCTCTCAGTTTGTGTTCTGCTTTTTGTGTGTGCAAAATATCCCTATTAGGTGTCCAAAACTTGAGCTAGAGGGAAAAGGAAGTAAAAAAGGGAGCGATATAGAGAAAGTCCCCCTTCTTACCTCTTATACTTTCACACATTTTATTTGAATGCTTAATCCTTTCTTTTCTGGCAAAAAAAAAAAAAAACATACAACAAAAAACTAGACACTCTGAGGTAGTCATGATCTCATGATTCGGTTCGATATACGATATGAAGTTCACGATTCACGAATCGATATAATAACACTTAAATTACAAAATATTACAGATTAGTTTTTTGTTTTTTCTGAACATTTTTTTGAGCAAAATCCACATTATAATTTCTCATCAAAATAAAATTATTTAATACATAATAGAAATGCTCAAAGTTTAAATAATAAGAGTTGCTTATATACCTTTCTCTATAAGATCACAAACAAATAAGTTTGTCCTGAAAAAAGTATGTGAAAGTATAAGGAAATTATTTATTTTTTTAATAATTTGTTTGTCATATTTATTATTATAATCAAAATTTAACTTTGTAAAAATACAGAAATTCTACATTATAATAATTACAATTATATCATGGAATTGTATATATAATAATGATATGAGCTATCACTGTTTGAAATAATGTGTACAATTTACAAGTAATAACATTGAGTTTGCATTCATTTGTATAAGAAACATTAAAAAGGTTACTGTCACTTTAAGAGTTCAACGAGCAGCTCACAGTGCTCTGGATCAGCGAACATTCACCAGAATCTCTCGGTTTCTTTAGCGCATTCATGCTGTGTAAGATTAACATTTTTAAAACTTCTTTTATCTGACTGTAAAGAACAGAAAGGATATTAAGACACATTATTCAGTGAAAGTGGAGTGTGTCTCATCTTTGATGGACACACATTACACGGAGGAAACAATCTGCTTTAATCTCAAGCACTTTTCTTCAAAACATGGTGATTTTTCAGGTATTCCAGTACTTAAATTTCTAAAAGCTGAATTCAAGCACTTTAAGAACCTTGTGTGAACCCTGTAAATAGTGTAGAAAAAAGTGCAGTAGGGATAAAATGAAGCGACAAAGAAATTATTATGTTTGATGGGTCATTTCGTTTATGATCACTTGGATATAAATCAGTGTTGCAAATTTAGAAATATCAAGTTATGCCACGATATGTTTCGTCATTTAAAAAAAAAATTATTTGATATATCATCCCTGCTCTGGGGTGAAATCATTGAACAGTGGCGGCACATTTGTGTGGTATTTCTGTACTTACATATTTACATATTTTCATGTTTGTTTTTACCAAGCGCCACACAAGACAACACAAGACTACACAAGTTTCTTAAATTGATAATCCTTTTTGCACATGAGTTGCTCCTGTACTGACACATCCCCCAGCGTGAGTTCTTTAATGTGTGCCGAAATTATTATGTTTGATGGGTCATTTCATTTATGATCACTTGGAAATAAATCAATGTTGCAAATTTAGAAATATGAAGTTATGCCACGATATGGTTCGTCATTTAAAAAAAAAAAAAATTGGTTCGCGATATATCGAAATTTGATATATCATCCCATCTCTGCTCTGGGGTGAAATCACTGAACAGTGGCGGCACATTTGTGTGGTATTTCCGCACAAAAACATGCATCTTATTCACTTAACCACCCATCATTTTTTATTAAAAAGAGATGTTTATGTACATTTTAATTGATCATTCCTGCTGTAATTCATCAAATGATGATCAAATGATAGATGACAGCATAATAACCGGGTATATTTCCAGGCATGCGGTGTAGTCGAGTGCACTTTCGGCATTTTAAAGAGCCAACACAGGTGCCCATATCGCAATTCTGAAGCAATGCTGTACAGTCCTAGCACAGTATATCAAATTGTGCCAGCCTGCTGCATCCTCTGCACTGAGAACTGGCCTGCAAGATGAGTAGGCCAGAAGGAGTAGCGTACAAATTGCATTCAGCACTAATGTTCTGGCAGTGTTTGTGAAATAGGCAGTAATACAATACAGACAGCGTGTCCAAATAAACGGTGCTATCAGCCAACACAATTCATCCTTAGTGAATAGCCCCTTTGATATATGCTATAAGGAATGACAAACACCGGTCCACCGCATGCAAATGTCAAACTCCAAACTGCATTTTTGTGCCTATGAAGGGCACTACGTCATCCCAAATGAAAGTAAGCAACTGTATCCCTTCACGAAGGGGCCATCCACAAGTTGGTTAGGCGTTCTTTTTGCTGTTTATGATCATGTGCTCCATGGTGGCCTGTCCGTGTGATTATTTTTGAAATGTAGGTTTTTTTTTATTTATTTTTTTAGATATTGCCAGGAATTTAAACACAAATGGCAAATATTTCTATACTTACATATTTACATATTTTCTTGTTTGTTTTTACCAAGCACCACACAAGACCTACACAAGTTTCTTAAATTGATTAACCTTTTTGCATGTGAGTTTCTCCTGTACTGACGCATCCCCCAGTGCGAGTTCTTTAATGTGTGCCGTAATTAAAACAAATGTTACTGTACACTTCACAGCAGATGCACTGAAGGTCAGATTATCAAACATATAATGTGGTTTTTAGATGTTTATAATTATTGATTATGATAGATAATGTGCTTGCCGGCTTTGCACATTGCCATATTGTTTACATTGCAATGCAGCATTGGATTCGGATTTTGTCATAGCATAGAAGCACAGAAGGTTCTAAAAACCTAGCCCTTCCACTTTCCCAGCACCAGATGTGGTTAGAATGAGCGACTGATGGAAAGGAGAAAGCTCAAGTGGACTAACATTGCAACTTTGTATATTATTTGTTTGACATCAGAAAACATGGCCGCATCGCTGCATCAAAAAGGTTAACTCCGATGGTAACGGTTTTAAACTTTTATTTAGTAATTGTTTGAATGTTTGTAACATAAAAAAATAAAGATAATGTGATGTTGAAAAGACTATTTTAGCAGCTCGTTCATTATGAAAGCCGCTTCAGTTCCTCTTTGCTGGTAAACAGCAGCATGAATACAGATCGCACCAGTTTGATCGTACGCCTCTGAGCCCAGCCAAGTGTAATCACACCGGTTTGATCGCACGTGCCCAAAGGGTTAAATTATAGACACGAGGCTATAAACATAACATAACAGCCATAAACATGATGTTATCAAGGACCCATTCTTACTCAAAATCAGGTTGCAGTGACATATTCTTTCATGTAGGGTTTTCTAAACAGGCACACATGAGACAGTAATGCCCTGCTCCCTTCAGAGTACCCCCTTCTGCCCTTCGAAGTGAGTAGAACATAGGGTTGTTCACTTTCACGTGTAATTTGCCTACAATCAAAGGTCACAGTCATTCGGTGCGACCCATCTGTTAATCATCTCATCCCTACAGATGGGTCATGTCGGTTTGAAATGATTAGGTGGGGACGTCTTGTGTTCCATCTTTACACATTTAGCTCTGCATTGACATCCCGACCTGATCTGCTCCACACAGAACTAAATTCTGTACCAACAGTTCTACTCAAAGAGGTCATGGTCCCTGTGACAAGCACTGATTGTTGCATTAAATTTCACAGTGTTGGCTGCCATGGCTAATGCCATTTTATTTTCCAGCTAACCGTAATGTGCCTGGATGAGATTTCAAGAGCTAATTGGGGATTTGTAATCCAATAGTGTTTCCAATGATGTCTCTGGTTTTCTGTGTTATTTATTTTTTGCCTTTCTCTTTATATGTTTACTGTACAGCTGCTCAATTTTCCCAGCACATGTTTGTTGGGATTAGCAGAGGTGCGATTCTTGTGTAGATCTCAACTAAGTCAATGTTTCAATAGAGATAATAAGCATCAAGTGCAGATGTGTGCCTCAGAATGGAATTATTGCATTAGCAGTGTTAGGCAACCCATGGATGGTTGGTTCTGGAGGGACAGTAAAACAGTTGGTTGGTGGTGCTAGCAATGACAAGGTCATTTTTTTTTTTTTTTTTTCAGGGAACACACACACTATGTATACCTTGAATGCATAAACATGTGAAGGGCCTTGGCCCACTCAAAATGGCAGCAGATACCGCATGGCCCATTGTTCTATAATCAAAGAAGAGACACTGAACTCCAGGATCATTCACAAATTCACAACTGGATGCGAAGTCCCGCCCATGGACCCAGTCTCAAACGCCATTGGTCGAAAGCGGCCTATGACCGATGACGTCATCTTGTCAATAAAACCAGCGGACAGATGTAGGTCGGCCTCTCTGTGCTAAGCTCTGGCTGGCTGTTAAGGGACATCTGTACTGTGCATGTACTGAAGGAGTTTTCCCTCCGTTTTGGACTGAGAACAAAGAGACCATGTTTTTCTAACCTCACCATTTGGCCACGGTAGAGTAAGATTAACTTAGCTTTGTTGAAGTCTTATAGTATACTTATAACAACTGGTTCAGTTTCACTGTAAAGCAACAGTGAATTTATTTTGAAAAATGGAAAGGTGACTAGTTTCCCTTCTCCCTCTTTTTCATTCAATGTTGACTACCTTCTGCATTCTTCTCCATTGCTGGATCCAAAGAATAAAGCAGAGACGCGTCTTTTCAATGCAACAGGAATTCCAACGGACAGCCCTACTGAAATCACACAGGATTTCCCAAGTAAGGCTTGATATCTGGGCAGATTTAGTTTAGAAACTGTGATTTTTCTTGCGAAACTAAATCGTATTTTTGATTCTAAATGCTGATGCTTTGAGTTGGGAGATTTGTATTTACATTTTTTTGGGGTTACGTTTGTTTTGTTGAGTGATCTGAACTAGTAATTCAGTCCCGCTGTTACGAGCGATTACCCTCAGTTAAATTGCATGCACTTTTCCTCTCTCTCTCGCTCTCATTCTCTCTCTCTCACTGATATTCACTGAGTGAGCGGCACCGCGATTTATGTTCGACTCAGGCTGGAGGACCAAATTCTCCCGCCTGTTTCGTCAGTTCCTTTGTGTGTCCGCTCATTTCCACCCTCACATTGTATCAGCTCTATTTTGGATATAACCCTCCATTTTGAACCTGTTCCTCCATTTTGATTCCTTTGTTACCGCATCTGGACACACACACACACACACACTCAGACACACACACTAGCATATAGCTCCACTGTTAGTTTAAGATTTCCTTGATATTTTTTGGGATTATATTCAGCTAGTATTGGCTGTGTTCATTACTGCTTGATTATAATAGATCTTGTTATATTATAATAAGTACTCCTGTTTGTTTTTATTTGAATATTGTGTTGAAGCCAGCCTCTGCCACGTCAAGAACTCCCAAGTTACCTCAGAGTACTGTTATTTTATTGGTGTTAGAAACTAACTGTAATTAGATTACTATTAGATTTGTTTAGCAATAATTTAACTAGTTTCTCCCCTTTTTGATTATTTTGATTAACAATTAAGATACTCAACCTTCAGGGTAGATTTAGTTTTTATGAGACTCGATCAGTAACTTACTATCATTTTTCTCTTGTCAAAGAGTGGTGCCCCGAGAATAGAATTTAATGAGTTAAATTCTATTATTTAATTATTCAATAATTGATAACAATGAATTATTGATTATTTCTGATAGTAAAACTGATTTAAACAACCAGTAGCACCTACTTAATAATTGGTGCCCCATGTGAGGCCGTGATAATTGTTGGCTTCCTCCAATATTCTTGCAGATAACTCCTAAATATTTTAGAGTAGCCAAAGGTTTCCCCTCTTGGCTTCCTTTTTCTCCAGGAAGTTCAAACTGCTAAGGCACAAGGCCAGTTGCTGTTGTGAATCATTGCAAGTGTTGTGTTAGTGGTTGCTAGTTTGGTACTAATTCATTACTCCTTCTGTTTGAGAGATTCAGTCGCTAGATACTAACAAAATAGTCTGACATACTGATAGTCATACTGTGATTATTAACACCTAAATTAGCAGCTCAAGGAACAGTTAATAATAAAAAGCAGTTGCTCGTGAGTGACAGATAAGTGGTTCCCCCGTGCATTCTTTTCTTGGGATAACGACTGGTGCATCAGTGTTTCCCACAGAGCAACAGGTGTCGTAAGTCGCCACCCTCAAAACTCAGCTAAGGTTTCAGAATTGTTAACTCGTATAGAGTTCCTATAGGGGTCCACTGGACATCACCCTCTCACCTGTCAAACCAGGGAGATATAAGTAGCCAGTCCCCTTCAGCATCCGGAGCTGAAGCTTCCAGGTCAGGTGAGGAAACCTCACTGTCCAACTGGGTCGCTGACCTCCTCCTTGTCTCTAGAGAAGAAAGGGAGGAGTTAACAGCTACACACAATCTCAGTGTGATGCTGAAATGGCCGCCGTGGTAGATAATGCACACGATCCTCAAGGGAAGGTAACCACTATCCAGGAGGTAGTTGGTAGGCTGTTTCTACTTTACCACCACAAGGCCCAGTTGCAAATAGCAACACTCAAGGGTGAGGTAAAGACACTTACAGCCCAGTGTAGTCGGCTTGATGCAAGCTATCGCACTTTACACCGAGACCTCCAGACTACAAATACTATGCTGGGGGAGCGTGTAGAAAGACTCCAGTTGGCTGAAAAAGAAAGCAGAGAGGTCGCTGACGACCGAGTCCAGCAAGAGAGTCAAGACATACGGGCTAAAGCTCAAGAAGTGCTCCGCTACCCCATCTTTGACCAGAGTGGGGCAGAGGACTCAGAGGATGGCACTACGGTGAAATACCCTACCCCTGGTTCAGGTAGTATTTCGAAACCATTGCTCCAACTCCCAGAGCTAGAGCGCATCCCTGTTCGGGATGTGAGTCCACCACGTTTCGGGGGCAAGGCCACATTTCGGCAATCTTCCCCTCAGGCGTCTTTTAGGCCCCGCCCCAGCAGGACGCCTTCCTGACCACAAGGAGGAAGTGGTCTCACCCAACGCCATGGCAATGGGGGCAGGCACTGGTACTCATCCTCTGACGAGTCATATTGATACAAGCGGGACCAAGACACAGGTCAACGCATGCGCCAGCTTGACTCCTTTGAGAAGGACATAGAACGTTTCGACCCAGCAAGCCAAGATTCAAATGTCAACAATTACCTCAGAGAAATTGAACATTGTCTTGCCGACTTGCATCATGCCTCGGTGTGTGAGAAGTTGAAACTCATCTGGAAAACAACTTCCAGTAGTGTCCACGCTTTCGTCAAGACTCAACCGCTGCGCATTCGTGACAGCTACCTGAGGCTTCGCAGGGTTCTGTGCAAGGAGTACTCGCCATATACTGATGAAACATCAGCCACCCTCAGTGCCATCCGCATCCAACAGAAGCATTTAGAGCCTCCTAGGGAGTACTATAGGTGTTTAAGGAATGCATACAAGGAAGTAATGAGCCATGTCTGGAAGAAGAGCGAGGTTTCAGATCTCTCTTCCTCCATAACCTCCACCCCTGCGTGCGAACCCACGTTACACTGATGTGTAAACAGGGTAGACCGACCATGCAGGGAATTAGAAAGATGGCCCAAATGACTTGGGAAACAGTCGTGCGTCTGACTGATAAACCAGAAGACGATGTCAGAGTCCTAGACATCCAGTCTTCAGAGAGGGCAGACTTAGGGCTTGAGGACTATGAAATACCTCAACCTAGAGTAAGCTGCGAAGCGGCAGCCCCAAAATGCTTGCCCAACCACCCACAGGGGGGTTGGAGAAACCAAGGGAATGACCACAAGGGTCCCTCCCAGGGTCAGAAAAAAACAGAATCCCTTTCCAAAAAAAGGAATGTCGGGTTTGTGAAAAGCCCTAGACAGTGGAATGGAAATAAAGGGAATCATTCGGAGCCTCCCGGAAAGAATGATCTGAAGCGTCAGCTCAGCCTCATCCAGAAAAGCCTAGCGGACATGACAAAGCACATCGAAGGGTCAGACGATGGCCACAAAAACCCGATGGTGACAGTCCGTCAGCATGACTAGGCCATACATTCCCCCCATCTTCCCCCGGAGTCTACTTTGTAGGCTGGGAGAAGAACACAGGGAAGACCCAGACTCACCCAGTGGCAGTCATGCCCAATACCCATGCTCCGCTCTTTCATTTCTTGAGAGGCCTTGTCCACAAGGGTAATGCCAGATGCATATACACCTCAGTGTCGGTAGGAAGGTGTATAGACATCCATGCGTTACTGGACACTGGGTCTGAAATCAGCCTAATGTGCGAGGAGACTTTTGCAGAAGTTGCCAGGGCAATGCTCTCGCTTGGTAAACCACTGCAGACAGAGCCCTGTGATGTGAGCCTTGTCAGCTACACACAAAACAGAGCCCCATCACAAAACGCACTTGGCTTGATATCACCTTCCAGGAGATGACGCTCAATAATCCCATCTACATCTGTGCTTTTGACACAGAACAACTTCTAATCGGCCATGACCTGATTACCTACTGGCCCCGCTGATCGACTGCCTTCGTGGGCACATGTGGGCCCAGGTTGCAACCCCGAATCCAGTCTGTCTAGCCCACAGCTGTCATGCTTCAGACACTTATATCCAAGAGTCAGGAGAGACCACTTGTGACACTGTTCTTGAGTCAGCGCTTTGTCATTACCCAGACATCCAGACTCATCTTGGCTCTGAGCCTCTTGAGTCATCTGTGACTCCACCGACACCGCAGCTTGGCAGACCCGTGTGCACCCACGAATCATTCCTTTGCTCACTACAAACTCAAACCCAGCTTTGTACAGCCCCTGCATAGCTGGAGGCGTGCATGCTAACGGTATCTTGGTACCTGATGTGCTTGTCGCACTCTGGTCTGAAAAGTCTGCCGTTAGTCAAGCTTTGTACGACAAGCTGTGTCAGAACAGCTCCTCTCTGTCTTTCATGCGCAAAAGTCACTGCCTTCTTTCTGCAGAGTCACCGCAGAGGCCCATCAAAGCTAATTGGATATGTGCTCTTTCCATTCAAATTGGAAAGAAGAGGTTAACACACTTCATGAGTGTGATTCCCCAACTTGACCCCTCACTCCTCGTGGGGGCCGATATCCTTGTTAGGATAGGTGCTCTTCTGGACACTGTCAACCAGGTCCTACGGTCTCAGGCATGCATTGAAAACCATCCGGCAGTGGTTGATCCAGAACGCATGTTGTCTGATCAGACCATCCCTCAGTCGTGTCAGGCAGCGAGCGAGTTTGACCTGACTATCCCAGCTAGAACTGCAGGTGCCCCTGTCCGCCTCATGATCCTCAAGGGACAGATGATACCGGGTTTACAGGCATTCTTCCAACCCTTGCCATACTTCTGGGAAATCAGCCTGACCGTCTGTTGTACACCTCTGCTTGAGCTCAACAACTGCTCAGCTTACTTGCTTGTCCAGAACCTAACAAACATACCAATTGTTGTGACGGCACAAAGACCATTAGGGTTGCTGATCGACAGCTCGTTTCATGACTTCGAGCTGACAGTGCCCGTGATTGGAGAGCTGCCTCCATCCTTGACGAGGGGGGAGAACCTCAAACCCCTCCTCCTCACCTTCCTGAAAAAATATGATCACTGTTGCTTGTCATGAGGGGCTACACAATAAAGAAATCTGCAGTACTTCCTTGGGCACGGAAAAGGACATGATTATGTCCACTCGGGTGACATGATTTCAACTGGTGACGAAGCCGGTTCCCCACCAGAGGAACCTTATCCGGGATTCGAGGATGAAATAGCACAACAACTCACTAAGGCAGACGCCTTAATGACAGAGGGTCAAAGACAAGAACTGCGGAAGTTGGTTCACGATTTCCAACAGATCTTTTCAAGGGATTACAACGACTGTGGAATCACTGAACTCCATACAGTTCGTATCCCAACTGACCCAAATGCACCACCCACATTCGTACGCCAGTACAGAATTCCTTTAGCCACCTACGAGTCAATTCAAGAGATACTTGACACGTTGCTGAGGAAACACATTATTCAGGAGTGTAACTCCACATACAACTCACCATTGTGGCCGGTGTTGAAGCCAAATGGATAGTGGCGCTTGACAATTGACTATCGACAATTGAACAAACAGGTCCCTCTTTCACGATGGCCCATGATCCACCTGGATCAGGAGCTTGCCAAAGTGAAAAGAGCCTGTTTCTTTTCGACCGTCGATGTGTCCAATGGGTTTTGGACAATGACACTCTACCCAGTGGATCAGTACAAGCTGACATTCTCTTTTGGCAATCGACAGTTCACTTGGAACCGATGCCCATTCAGATATTCAAACTCCCAAGCTGAGTTTAATATCTTTTTGCACAAAGCCATGAGTGATGCTGCTGCCCGCAGCAACCTGATCTATGTGGATGACATCCTCATGTGAAGTCAGACATTTGAAGCACATCTGACCGAAAAACGATATGTGCTCAGCCAGCTTTCCAGTGCAGGAGCCAAGCTGGCCCTCTCCAAAGGTCAGTTGTGCCGCACCAAGGTTGAGTACGTGGGCTTATTGGTGGGTGCCAATGGCATTGAACCCCAAGCAAGGAGAGTTCAAGCCATCCAAAACATCAAAGCCCCAACTGACGTGTCAGGACTCAGGAGCTTCTTGAGCATCTGCAACTACTCCAAACAGTTAATCGAGGAATATGTGGAGATAGCCAGGCCCCTTACCGAGCTCCTCCAGAAAGACAAGGTCTTAGAATGGGGAGACCCTCAAGAGCAGGCTTTCAGAGAACTGAAAGCAAAGCTCTGTTCAGCCCCTTGCCTTGCCTACCCAGACAAGGATAAGGAGTTTCACTTAGAGGCAAGCTGCTCCTCCCACTGCCTCAGCACTGCCCTGGCACAGAGGAATGACAAAGAGAACCGAGTTGTTGCCTACGCAAGCCGACCTCTGAGCAGTGTAGAGCTGAAGTTCTCAGACTGTGAGAGAGTCCTCCTAGCCACAGTCTGGGCTGTGGAACACTTTCGCAGCTACATCGGCGGTCAGAAGGTAATCATTGAAACTTGCCACCAGCCTGTCTCCTTCCTCAATAGCCAGCGGCTAAGAGAAAAACGAGTGTCCAACAGTCGCATCGCGTTGTGGATGATGGCACTACAAGGCTACGACATAGAAGTCAGGTACGCTCAGAACCACAAGATGGCTTTGGGTCAGGGCCTGGCCGAGTGCCAACATTGTGACTGCGAAGGACAGACAGGTTCCCCGCCCTTCCTCGTTACCACTCCTTCTCTTCCCTCAAATCATCATTACTATGATGAAACTGTCTGTCAAGACCTCCCGAAGGTTTACATGGATGGCTGCTCTTTTCACCATAAGAGCCAGACCAGAGCTGGAGTGGGCATAGTCTGGGTCAATTACGTCGTTCATGCGCCAGACAGTTACCAACTTGGTGCAAAGACTAGCCAGTATGCAGAAATTGCCGCAGCACTCATTGTGTTGCAACAAGCTGCTAGGTCGGCTATTGTGCAGTTGGTAGTCTGCTCCGACTCTAACTATGCCTGCCACAGTTTCGTCTCACACTTCCCCACGTGGAATGAAAATGGCATGAAGAATGCCAGAGGTAAAGAGATCAAACACTCTGAACTCTTCCTGGCTTGTGACCAGCTCGTGATTGACAGAGGGATGACTGTGTATTGGAAGAAGGTCAAAGGTCATTCACAAACTCTTGGCCCCGACAAAGAGAGCAACGATGAAGCTGATCGCTTAGCTAAGCGAGGTGCAGTACAGGGCCCATTATGGGAATTCAAGGAGGAGTGGCACCCTAAACCACTATCTTGCTCTGTGAATGCTCTCACCCATAGACAGGCAAGAGAGAACCGGGAAAATCCCCAAAACTGCTTGCAGACTGTGAACCTGTGTCGACAACCGGGCGACACAGACTTGAGTGCCATGCAGGAACGGGACCTGGTGATCCAGGCAATAAGGCAGCGGTTGATGGAACCTCAGGCACAACGGGCCCTACCATCCTCTTTACAGGACTCAAAAGAACTAAAAGCTCTTTGTCAGGTACAACAACACCTGAAACTTGAGAAAGGCCTGCTGGTTTATGTTCCCAATGGTCCAGGTCCACCCCGGTGGGTTGTTCCGACCGACCATAGGGGAGTGATGCTAATACATGCCCACGATGCTCCCATTGGAGGTCACAGGAGCTACAAAGCTACCTACCACACCCTCCAACAGGTTGCGTACTGGCCATTTATGCTTGAAGACACTAATGCCTACGTAAAGGGATGTTTGATCTGTTGTCAGTTCCATCCTTCTCAGCCACTGAATTGAGCTCCTCTGCAGGTCAAGGGAATCACGTTTCCTTGGGCCAATCTGCAGATGGATTGGATCGGACCAGTACCCAAGTTGGCGCGAGGCAACAAATACCTCCTCACTGTCACCTGTGTTTTCACAAAGTGGGTGGAGTGTTTGCCAGCACTCAATGACACGGCTGAAATCACAGCCCTCATGCTGATGAACCATGTGTTCAGCCATTGGGGGCTACCTCTCTCAATCGACTCAGACAGAGGCACTCATTTCACGGAGGGTGTGATGAAAACAATGTGGGAAATGTTGGGTGTGGAAGCCAAATTCCACATTGCATACCACCCCCAGTCATCAGGTCAGGTTGAGCGAACCAACCGTACCATTGTCAGCATGCTCAAGAAGTATGTCAACAGCAATGGCAAAGATTGGGACGTGAAACTCCCTTTGATACTGATGGCCATCAGGTCTACTCCACACCGCACCACGGGGGTCACACCCTTTGAAATGATGACTGGGAAGGAAATTACTCTCCCACTGCATCTGCTGTACCGTCCAGAATACGTCAGTGTTGCAACCGCATATGCTGCACATCAGTATGTGACCGATTTATGCAAACACCTCCAAACTACGTTTGCTTGGGCCCAAACAAACCTGGAAACCAGTGTCAATTATGATAGGAAAACGTCTGACCATGAATATAAAGTAGGTGATAAAGTCCTCTACTTCAAGTTCGCTAAACCAGTGGGAATCGACAAAAAGTTCCTACCAAGCTGGTCAGGCCCCTTTGTGATTATAGGGAAGCTCTCCCCAGTAGCTTACCGAATCCGGGTCTCGAAGCCAAACCAAACACCAACGTACAAATGGGTCCATTCAAATCAGATCAAACCCTTTGAACAGTCTCCACTCCAAAGGGGAGCAGACCCATAACAATAGTGTCTCTTGTAGTTGGGTGTAGCATGCTTTACTCATACATTAGCATGCACTAACCCTTAAGAATACTCCCGCAAACACAAGGTAACAAGACCCTTGTATGTTTCAGGATGAAATTCCTTTGGATCCTTGGCATCTTCCTCAACCTACAGCTCACACAAGCCAGTGAGGTGGTAGAAACTGGCCCGCCAACCGGTATTATCCTACAGAGGACCCCTGGGCTCTTAATCACCCATTGCCACCTCTACACCCAAAGAATATACGTTCATTTAGACCATTCAGTTACCTCCACAGATGATGGAGGGCAGGGTAAGCGGAACCCAAACCCAGGGCACAGCTGAACATGCCAAATTGACAACTGTCCACATCCTAGACTGCAGAAATTCCTAGTCACAGAGGAAGAACTCAGTGGGAATAAATGACCAAAGCGGTTCCTCGGTGGCCTGCTAGTAGCAGCATCGGCCATTGGTTCCCTGTTCTCTATCGGCCTTTCGGCTGCCAACTCCGTCAGTCTCGGTACACTCCAAAGACAAATGGGTGAACTTAATGGGGAAATGCCAGAAATCCAAGAGAAACTCCTGTTACAACAAGAACAATTACAGGATCTGGGTAAAACCCTACAGGGTACCATACTCACTGTAAACATGCACTCTGCAATTCTAAATAACACTTTGCATGCTCTGGATGCCTTGTCAGAAGTTGTGAGATCAGACATAACATATGTGCGAATGGTTAGAGATCTAATGCATGACCTTGTGAGGGAAATTAGCATGTCAGTTAACAGCCTGAGTGGTGGAAAGATCCCATCCTACCTAGTTCCCCTAAACATGGTTGAATAAATTCTTAGATCGGCCACTAGCACTGTTGTGCAAACTTCTCAGATACATCTGGCATACAGCCTTGGCAGTGCAATCACCATCCATGTAAATCCCCAGAACCTAGAGATAGGATTTATCCTTAACTTACCCATTATAGAGAAACAGAACATTTACCGACTAAAATCCATATTGAATGTTGGGTTTTGGAAGAATAATGTACATGTACATATCAAAACACCACCTGTGCTCACCTACCACGATGATGACCCCTCTCTCTACCTTATTCCCAATCTGAACATGTGTATGAACACCCAGCAACCCCTTTATCAGAGATATAACTGACCACCTGTGCGGTCTGAGGGCTGACACCCCAGAGCAAAAATGCCAGGCTAGTATGTCTGTTAAAGACGAAGGGACAGAATCTAGGGTAGAAAGAGCTGGTAGTCGATGGCTTGTCAGTACCCATGCCACCAAGATCCTAATGCCATTCAACCATCATGACACAAACACTAAATTATCAATCCCAAACCAAACGGTGTTCTTGAAGGTCCCACAAGGGGCCACTGTACATATAGCCGACATTGTCCTCCACCATCTCAGTCCAGAAAGACACGATTCAGAGATTGAGATGATGGATGCATTCAGAGGCCACAACCTCACTATTGACGACACCCTTCAACAACAGCTTCTAGCTGAAGGGACCAAATTAGTAAAGTTCAGTCTCAAATCGACTGGGCTCATGACAACATTTTTCAATCGTATAGGAAAATTATCAGCTTATCAAGAACACCCCTTCAGTTTGACTGCCCTTGGGCTCCTCCTTAGTGGTTGGATCATCATGGCAGGTATCGCATACGCCATGCACAGACACATCCAAACACTACACACTAGACTGGATGCTATGACACTCATTCCACAGCGTTTCAAGCTCCTGTCTACCCCTCTACCACTAACTGCTCCTAACTCTGCCCAGGAACAGTTATACTAACTCTAACAATCTTTCCCATTTTCCTTTTCATAATCATTGAAAATTTAGGGATAACAAAGGGTTGTTGCAATGTTTGATGTGTTTTACCGATGTGAAGTGCTATGTTTTGATAGAAATTATGTTAGTTAGCCTAGTTAGAATTCATCTGCCCAGATGTTACCTACTATGACTGCCCAGGTATCAAAAGTCTTTATGAACTGTTAATGTTTCCAGGAACTAAGCTCATGCAAACCCAGGACACATGGACTGTACAACTTTCGGGTTGTCCTCAAGGACTGAACAGTTCAACTTTTGGGTTGCTCTCAAGGACAGTGGCAGGAACCCCAACCTTAAGACCAAAGGGCCTTGTGCCTTGGCCCACTCAAAATGGCAGCAGAGACCACATGGCCCATTGTTCTATAATCAAAGGAGAGACACTGAGCTCAGTTTCCCAGGATCCTTCACAAATTCACAACTGGATGCAAAGTCCTGCCCATGGACCCAGTCTCATACACCATTGGTCGAAAGCGGCCTACGACCGATGACGTCATTTTGTCAATAAAACCAATGGACAGATGTAGTTCGGCCTCTCTGTGCTAAGCTCTGGCTGGCTGTTAAGGGACATCTGTACTGTGCACGTACTGAAGGAGATTTCCCTCCGTTTTGGACTGAGAACAAAGAGACCATGTTTTTCTAACCTCACCATTTGGCCACAGAAGAGTAAGATTAACTTAGCTTTGTTGAAGTCTTATAGTATACTTATAACAACTGGTTCAGTTTCACTGTAAAGCAACAGTGAATTTATTTTGAAAAATGGAAAGGTGACCAGTTTCCCTTCTCCCTCTTTTTCATTCAACCTTGACTACCTTCTGCATTCTTCTCCATTGCTGGATTCGAAGAATAAAGCAGAGACGCGTCTTTTCGCTGACGAGTGTGAGACAAGGGACCATCCAGACCGTTTCTCCTGACCGCTCAATGCAACAGGAATTCCAACGGACAACCCTACTGAAATCACACAGGATTTCCCAAGTAAGGCTTGATATCTGGGCAGATTTAGTTTAGAAACTGTGATTTTTCTTGCGAAACTAAATCATATTTTTGATTCTAAACGCTGATGTTTTGAGTATATTTGTATGTTAAACTCTGCTCGCTTTTTGCTGTTTTGAGTTGGGAGATTTGTGTTTAAATGTTTTTGGGGTTACGTTTGTTTTAAGTGATCTGAACTAGTAATTCAGTCCCGCTGTTACGAGCGATTACCCTCAATTAAATTGCACGCACTTTTTCTCTTTCTCTCACTCTCATTCTCTTTCTCTCTCACTGATATTCACTGAGTGAGCGGCGCCGCGGTTTATGTTCGACTCAGGCTGGAGAACCAAATTCTCCCGCCTGTTTCATCAGTTCCTTTGTGTGTCCGTTCATTTCCATCCTCACGTTGTATCAGCTCCATTTTGAACCTGATCCTCCATTTTGATTCCTTTGTTACCGCATCTGGACACACACACACACACACACACTAGGACACACACACTAGCATATAGCTCCACTGTTAGTTTAGGATTTCCTTGATATTTTTTTGGATTATATTCAGCTAGTATTGGCTGTGTTCATTACTGCTTGATTATAATAAATCTTGTTATATTACAATAAGTACTCCTGTTTGTTTTTGTTTGAATATTGTGTTGAAGCCAGCCTCTGCCACGTCAAGAACTCCCAAGTTACCTCAGAGTACTGTTATTTTATTGGTGTTAGAAACCAACTGTAATTAGATTACTATTAGATTTGTATAGCAATCATTTAACTAGTTTCTCCCCTTTTTGATTATTTTGATTAACAATTAAGATACTCAACCTTCAGGGTAGATTTAGTTTTTATGAGACTCGATCAGTAACTTACTATCATTTTTCTCTTGTCAGAGAGTGGTGCCCTTAGAATAGAATTTAATGAGTTAAATTCTATTATTTAATTATTCAATAATTAATAACAATGAATTATTGATTATTTCTGATAGTAAAACTGATTTAAACAATCAGTAGCACCTACACATGTATACCTTGAAGTAGTATTTGGCTGGTCATATGAGCACATTATGGCGATCTCCATGAGACAACCCAGCTCCATGTAAAATAAAACAGCTTTTACTAGACTACTGATGATTGGAGTCTGAATCTCATGTGTACATGATTTTTAAACATACTGTATTTTTCAAAAGTACTATTACTTTCTTTATTTGTAAATCTTTTCAATGAGGGTATAATACTGAGTGCACATTTAAAACAGGAATTAAAGAAGACAGCAATTAACTGACCTCAATCAATTTAATGGAAGATATCAAATGATTCTGTCACACACATGTGTTTTCATATGCAAACTTAAATAAATATTGAGGGGCGGCATGGCAATGTATAATAAAATGTTTATAAATCTGAATATATTATTGGAAGTCTGAACTGAGATTAATAAATACAAATATATAGTTATAAATCTAAATCTAAAATATAAATATAATTATATTTGTGAATATGTAGTTATACATCTGAATAAATAAAAGTGAATCCTGAATATGTAATTGTACATCAAAAAATACAGTATAGTTTTACATCTGAATATATCAATGTTAATTCTTAATGTATAGCATCTATATTAATATTAAGAAATCTGTTTGCATATGTAAATATACTGTATTCACAACTAGACAAAAGTTTGGACACTTTTTAGTGAATTTATGTTTCTTGTGGTTTTAAAAACCTTTGAATGTTGAGTCTTTTGAAATTAGTTTCATAGAAAAAAATATTTGTGCCTACATATAAATGTCTTTACAAAACTATAATTTCAATTATTTATTTTGAAATGGATGAGTGAAAATCAGCCAAGAAGTGTCCAGAATACATGATCACTTTTTTAATACTATTTAAAATATTACACTTGTGTTGTCTATGATGTTTTGATGACTTTACTATTATTTTAAAATGTGGAAAATAGTCATAACAAAGAATGAATAGATCAATTTATGCTCTGGCTTCTCAATTGAACAGTAAACAACTCACACCAAAGAGAGCCTATTTATTTCAATTGCTCTTCTTCCCTGATCTTTCTTGAAGCAAAAGCTAATTTTTCATCCCCAGTGATGCGTGTATGGTAGCCCATACTGGGAGGAAACACATCAGTTAATGTGGTATCTGATTGCATTCCAGCAGGCTACAAACAAAAACAAATAAATGTATCTTGTGTGCCTCTAGTGGAGACCCACGGGATGAATTCAGCTCTGATGTGACCATTATGCATTGAGCTAATGCACTCGTCCTCCTTTAAATACAGAAAGACCACTTGCATGTGGTATTTAAGTGCAAAAACCTCTTATTCAACTATTTTATCCACTAACCAGCTGCAATCCAGTTTAATGTGCACTGGCGGCCAAAAGTTTGGAATAATGTACAGATTTTGCTCTTATGGAAAGAAATTGGTATTTTTATTCACCAAAGTGGCATTCAGCTGATCACAATGTATAGTCAGGACATTAATAATGTGAAAAATTACTATTACAATTTGAAAAAAAAAAAAAAAAAAAAAAAAATCAGAAATTATTAAACTACTTCAAATAGTTCTCATCAAAAAATCCTCCACGTCCAGCAATGACAGTTTTGCAGATCATTGGCATTCTAGCTGTCAGTTTGTCCAGATGCTCAGGTGACATTTCACCCCACGCTTCCTGTAGCATGTAGATGTGGCTGTCTTGTCGGGGACTTCTCACGCACCTTACAGTCTAGCTGATCCCATAAAAGCTCAATGGGGTTAAGATCCGTAACACTCTTTTCCAATTATCTGTTGTCCAATGTCTGTGTTTCTTTGCCCATTCTAACCTTTTCTTTTTGTTTTTCTGTTTCAAAAGTGGCTTTTTTTTTGCAATTCTTCCCATGAGGCCTGCACCCCTGAGTCTTCTCTTTACTGTTGTACATGAAACTGGTGTTGAGTGGGTAGAATTCAATGAATCTGTCAGCTGAGGACACGTGAGGCATCTATTTCCCAAACTAGAGACTCTGATGTACTTATCCTCTTGTTTAGTTGTACATCTGGCCTTCCACATCTCTTTCTGTCCTTGTTAGAGCCAGTTGTCCTTTGTCTTTGAAGACTGTAGTGTACACATTTGTATGAAATCTTCAGTTTTTTTTTTTTTTTTGGCAATTTCAAGCATTGTTTAGCTTTCATTCCTCAAAACAATGATTGACTGATGAGTTAGAGAAAGCTGTTTCTTTTTTTGCCATTTTTGACCTAATTTTGACCTTAAAACATTCCAGTCTATTGCATACTGTGGCAACTCAAAAACAAACACAAAGACAATGTTAAGCTTCATTTGATGAACCAAATAGCTTTCAGCTGTGTTTGTTGGCAAGTGGCAAGTGATTTTCTAGTACCAAATTAGCAATTTAGCTTGATTACTTAAGAATAAGGTATTGGAGTGATGGCTGCTGGAAATGGGGCCTGTCTAGATTTGATCAAAATGACTTTTTTCAAATAGTCATGGTGCTGTTTTTTTTACATCAGTAATGTCCTGACTATACTTTGTTATCAGTTGAATGCCACTTTGGTGAATTAAAGTACCAATTTCCTTCCGAAACAGCAAAATCTATACATTATTCCAAACTTTTGGCCGCCAGTGTAATACACAGTTAATAGAGACAGTGCACATGAAGCCACATGAAGAAACATTTTTAGTTACATTTTGTCAGTGTATGCATGTGTTTCAAAAGTTTAAGCCCACACTTAAAATTACTTCTATTTTTTTTTTTTTTCTAATTTACAGCTTATTTTTTATTACAAATTACAGTGTATTATCAGCAGAACAGTTTGAGTGAAAAACTGGGGGTAATCTGATAATCCATTGTAACAAGATCGTAAATGGGGAAAGGAGTAAGCAAAAGTCAGCTTGGACGTAACTTAAACAAGTTAAGAAGTCCACACTCTGCCAGGGCGTGCTGAGTGACTCTAGCCAGGTCTCCTAAGCAACCAAATTGGCCCGGTTGCTAGGGAGGGTAGAGTCACATGGGGTAACCTCCTTGTGGTCGCTATAATGTGGTTCGTTCTTGGTGGGGCGTGTGGTGAGTTGAGCGCGGATGCCGCGGTGGATGGCGTGAAGCCTCCACATGTGCTATGTCTCCGTGGCAACGTGCTCAACAATCCATGTGATAAGATGTGCGGGTTGATGGTCTCAGACGTGGAGGCAACTGGGATTCGTCCTCCGCCACCCGGATTGAGGCGAATCACTACGCGACCACGAGGATTTAAAAGCGCACTGGAAATTGGGCATTCCAGATTGGGTGATAAAGGGGAACCCCCCCCCCCCCCACGCTCTGGACGTAACTTAAACAAAAATAACGCTTTCCAAGTGGCCGAAGTAAAACTGCTGCTTTTCAGCCAGACAGTGAAGCTTCCACAACACACACACTGCACTCAAGTTCAGCTTTCTCCCTCCTCACTGGCATCTGGCTCACTCTTAAATCCGTACCCAACTCTCACTGCAATGACAAACAGCTGGTAGAGACAATCATTGCCAGGTGATGATCCTTACCGTTCTCAAGCCGGCGCTAAACCATGCCCCCACCACCACATCCATGCTATCCAGCATGATTTGTAAATGTTCTAGAGCATCATGAGTGGTTCAATGGAAGTAAGGAAATCTTTGTACAAAATGAATTAACATAGTTAATGATGCAAATTTGCTTATTTGATTAGTGATCTACAAATTTTGTGGAATCTGGGTTGAAAATCTCAAACATTGAAAGCAAATTTTGAAATCAAAAAGCAACAAATAATCAAGAAAATAATGGATGTCATCTGCTCAACCACGCAGTGATCTGCGCCTCAGTATCAGCGGATCATGATGTGCGAATGGTTTGCACGCGCTGTGCTCATCTGCTGACTAGTGCAATCTCGTCACACTTTAATAGTGTTTATCTTCCCATTCAGTTCATAACCACATAAAACACTCTGCATAATTATAAGAAAGGGTTACTTCAAGAGGTAGATTGGCTTGCAGATGTGAGGGACTTCTTATATAAAATACAAATTTCTCTCTCACTGTCACGTGCCAGTGATTACCCCTTCACATGCCAGTGATAGTATGTGTTCCATAGGTTGCTGACCCCTGCTGTAATCCCAGGGCTCAAAAGTAAGTGTGGGCCAGTGCTGCCTTGTCACTAAACCTTACATTTGTTAAATTTGTTTTATATGACTTATAAAAATGATATGAACAAATAAATGTAAACACTTGTTTTTCTGCTATAAATCGAATGTTTCAAATTGTGCCGAATTTAGATATGTCATCAAGGCAAAGTTATCTTGGCGACTCACACAGGTGAGGTTTTGTCGAAATTGTAAGAATGACTTGTGATTTTGGAAGTATCAATATGGATTGGTTGAAAATGACAAACCAGTCAATAATGTTTTGCATTGTAGGGCATTTTTCAGCAAAAGTATTTTTACATAAAATTATAGCTGTATTATTTCCTTCTAATATTGTATATATATATATATCATTCCCAATCGCTTCCACTTTGTTATAATACCACTGACAGTTGACTGTGGAATATTTAGTAGCGAGGAAATTTCCCGACTGGACTTGTTGCACAGGTGGCATCCTATCACAGTACCACGCTGGAATTCACTGAGCTCCTGAGAGCGGCCCATTCTTTCACAAATGTTTGTAGAAGAAGTCTGCATGCCTAGGTGCTTCATTTTGTACACCTGTGGCCATGGAAGTGATTGGAACACCTGAATTCAATTATTTGGATGGGTGAGCGAATACTTTTGGCAATATAGTATATATATATATATATTATTATTATTATTATTATTATTATTATTATTATTAATTTATTTATTTTTTCAGCACATAAAAATGGCAACAAAAAAAAACATGTTATTTATTTATTTAGTTTTGGTGGGGCAGGGCATGTACAAATCTGAACTATTGGCCTGACCAGGCCAAAATAAATTGTTGGCTGTAATATAGAAAATATAAACTCATTCTGCATACATTTATTGCAATATTTAAATCACCATGTTTAATACAATATCCCCCCTAATATGTTTGTTTGAACTGTAAAAAGAGTTCTCCTAGAATTATGTAAAAAAACACTGAATCTGTAGACGGCTATCGATCTCATGACACAAGAGAGATACACAAGATGCTTTTCTGTGTTTAGACATTTACTCTTTTAAGAGTCAGGATAACACCTGTAACTTCAGTGTTTACTGAAATGGGTATGGAGATTTATTACTTTTCCTTGCTCCATTTCACAAAGTTTCATGGATTATCTAACTTCTTTGAACAATATGTTTTGTGACCTCTCTAACGAAAAATGTAAAAATTCATCATAGTAGAGATGTTTTCAAATAATTGTTATGTGTGAATTGCATTTAATGTGTTTTTGAATAACTTCTGGACAAATTATAAATATATAAATGACATTCATGTCACCTCCATTAATGTTTTGATTAGTTGTGAAGGGTGAAAGAGAATGGGTGCAGAATCAAAGAATTCGGGGGGTGGGGTCTGTGATATGAGACGTTTTATTAATCTTTTTTTTATTAAAAGCTGTTTGGAGTCAAGCGGGATGGTTTTGAAGGAGGGTTTCTCTGAGTGTTCTCTTTTGAGTGCTGATGCTTATCAGAATCATTCATCCATTTCCAATTCAAATTGGGCCTATCTGCCTCCCACCCCAAACCCCCCCCCACACACACACACCCGTTTGTGTGTGTGTTTATTAGTATTCAGGGCAGGAACGAAAAAAAATCAGGGACCACAGCACGTTCCTTTCATTTTTAGCATGTCCCTGTTTTGACTTTCTGTAGTTATTATAGCTTTTTCCATTAATCTGAATAAAGGAGCAGATTTTACCCACCCTGTTATGTTTGTTGTCATTTTGTGTAAGGTACTGTAAGAGATTTGTTTCTACAAGCTCTTTCTATTGTGTGTCTAACATTAGAAAACCCTTTGTGTTTGAGGGTGAGTTTGGCACAAAGGCGTAAAGGAATATTGCAGGTTTCATACAACTTAAGCTTTATGGACAGAGTCTCAGACATTCTGTCGATTTACACAGCAAGTAATTTAGACTTGTCCCTCAATTTGTAAAAAACAAACAAACAACATGCTTAAATGAGTGCACTTAGAGTACAGTAGGAGTTTTGACTTACAGTTGACTTAAAATGATTGGAATAATTATAGTACACAGAAGCTTGAAGCCTGCCACATAGGCAACTTACACCTGTAATTTTAGTTTTTCACTGACATATTGTTTACACTGACATGTTGTAATTGTAATACAATTGTGTTCATTTAACCTAGGATGTGGCATTTATTTAATTTTTATTCTCGACTGGTAATTGTGTAACTAACATAAGCTTAAAGGAGTAGTTCACCCAAAAATGAAAATTTGCTGATAATTTACTCACCCTCAGGCCATCCAAGATGTATCTGAGTTACTTTCTTCATCAAAACAGAATTTAAGACTTTTAGGATTTCCTCCTCCTCTAAACAATGCAAGTGAATGTACTCCATTTTTTGACGGTCCAAAATGCATATTTAGGGTGCATCTAAATAATCCACATGACTCCAGTCGACAAATAAAGTTCTTCTGAACGCAAATGATTGATTATTTTGATATACTTTTTAACTACAAATGTTCACTTCCGTACATCTCTGTGACGTGCGCTCATGAGAGGGATGATGTAAACTCGTTGGTAAGGTCACATGTCACATGGAGGAGGAGTCAGGAAGCATGTCAGGATGAGTAAATTATTAGCAAATTTTCATTTTTGGGTGAACTATTCCTTTAAGCAGTTAAAATATGAGGTAAATTTGAAATATGAGCCTAGAGTCAATAGTTGTTTAAAATTGAACTATACATTTAATACATTCATTATGAGTCTTGTCTCAGACTCGGCCTCTTCCGGTCTCTGTCTTGTCCAGGAATCGATCTCGACCTACTCTGGTCTTGGCCTGGATTTGAACTCGGATGAGCTGGTCTCGACTACACCACTGTGTTCATCCCTGTGCTAGCTATGTTTTGCTGACATAAGGCCTTTGGGTGGGCTTTTCTCCATGTTAACCGTACTTCGTGGATAGTTACTGTGCATCACATCTCTTTCTGGTATACATGCATGCTTTACAAATGGCAAATGGTCAGAGAGTTTGGAAAATCTGTTGTCTGTATGTTAATAATTCCATTTGGTGATGCCTTTTCTGCAGAAATTACACACTTCATGATCACTTTACAAATCGAAATTCTGTTTTCTGTGTTAATCAATAACATGTGAGAAGGGCTATGGACAGAGCAAAGTTGTATTTAACCCAGAATATTCATAAATTGCTTTATTCTGAAATGTCAATACGTTTTTAGTGTTGTAAGAACTGTATAAGGCCTTTTTGCATTTTATTTTAAAACATTTTGTGGGGAAATGTTATAGACAATGTGTATTTTTTCTCAATTCAAATGTTTTTACCTTAACAAGCTCCTTGTACAGATGTTTTAGTGTGTCCTGTTCGTCTCGTTGAACGGTTCCGGGATCTCCGTCCTGATGAGGTGTCTGATCTGTTCATGACCACACAGAAAGTGGCAGATGTGATCGAGAAACACTTCCAAGCATCCTCCCTAACCATCGCCATACAGGTATGCTGGAATTCAGATAATACAAGTATGGAGGGCAGTTGTAACACTCTGACAATGACAAAAAATAGATAATCATTTTGGATTTTGAATTGGTTTGGGTTGAATTTAATATAAATATATTAATGGAACTATTCACTTTTGGCACATATGTATATAGTGGTCCAGAAAAGCATTTGGGAACTTAAGCCCAAATGTAAAATATTTAAATCCAACTGCATTATATAAGTAAATGATATCAACAGCTAAGTGTACGTAAAAATTATTTTAATGCTCGACGTGGAGGCGAAGAACCAACCAACTTGATGCGGATGGGGTAATTCATGGAATAGCCGGGGATTATCTGGTTTATACCATGGTCACTTGCCAGCACTGATTAGTTAAATGTGTCATTGATTTTTGCAGTGCAAATTTTGAATGGAAGTATAACAATAATGATTAACTTTATCTACAGATTATAACATCTAGACTTCTGCCTGTTCAAAATCAGACACAAGATAAAGTAGTGCAATATCACATTTATTTGAATGAATTAAAAATCTGTATGAATAACTGAATTGTTTTTTTTTTTTTTTTTTTTTTTTTTTTTTGGAGACCAAACACTCTTTAAAAACTGTTAATTTAAATTCTCAATTCAGAAATAATAATAGCCACATAATGTAGAAGGGTTGGCACTCCTATTTTTTCTGTTCTTTATTATTTTCACATTAATGAGGAAAAAACAGCGTTGCTGACGTGACAGTTGCAAAAGTGGCACTACTGTTCATTATGAGGGAAAACCATCCAAAACACTCTAATCCTGCAGACTTTGACCTCTGAGACATCCATATGGTATCCATTAAGGCTGCACAATTGATTTGAATTAAGAATTAAATCGTGATGTGGCATATACGATTACTTAGGGCTACGTTTTAGAAAATAGTCTCCATTCAAATCTTCAGTCAGCTATGTGGGATCGTGGGGTGCCCTCTAGCGGCTATAGACGGCATGTTGATGACAGCAACATTACAATCTAAATCATCATACCAGACAGCGAAAGATGCATTTAAAGGTCCCGGTTACCTTCTCGCCCCCTCCTTGCAAAACAGCTGAATGTCAAACCATACTTTCCTTACAAGCACTTTAAGGGAGTAATACGGGGCTGATGAACACTGTTGTCTTTTCTGTTTTTCCTGTACGGAAATCAAAGTTGATTTAAAAATGGCACTATGTGACTTGATGATGATGTTTTGTAATGTGATGCTTATTCACAGCTCCGAGACTATATTCTTGTCTGGATGTTATTTTAACAGAGGCATAAAACTCAAGCAATGTGTCATTACAGAGGACAACAGAGTAGGTGCATTAATATAGAACGTTGATTAAAACTGACTGGAACTACCTGTGCATTAAACGGTTTTAACACATGCATTTCAGCCAATCAGAATCGAGTATTCAAACAGACCATGGTATAACAAAAAATATCAGACCAAGTGGTGTTTTTTTTAAAGAAATATAGCACAAGCACTATTTTTAAGCAAAACATTTCACAAAAAGAAATTTGTTTTAATTTGTATTTTTTTTTTTTTTTTTTATGTTTTAAATGATAAAACAATAGATATGCAGTTTAACATGGAGACAAATGTAACTGGACACTTTCTGGTTGTCAAACATTAGTGGAGTGTGTCCATAATTAATGTGATGAACTTGAACATGTGGTTAGCATGCTAGATAGGACACCTGTGTGAACTTGAGGGGAACTGACCTCTTGTATTCACTGAAAATCACCCCAGGACCAGCTGGTTTAAAGTAATTGCAAAAAAGGCTCAGAAAAGAGAAATTAGAAAAAAAAAAAAATGTCCAGCATAATTTGTTTCCAGATGCCACATGGTTTGATATTTTGTTATCTAATGCAATGAAGTACAGACATTTTTATGTGTGAATTGAGTGCCCAAATACTTTTGAGGTCGCTGTATATGATTCTTATGCCTAAAAATGGCAGGTATATTTACAGTACACTGTGATTTTATGAAGGCAAATAAAACAATTTAAAAAATGAAACGAAGAATGAGATTTTATATACAGTAACAGATACGTTTTTCATAACCTGATACATTTGCTAATTTCAAGTGGTTTCTTCTTCCCAGACACCAACAAAACAAAATAATTTAATTTATCAGACAAAAGGGAATAATCAATATCCTTGCCACTAGAACTGATATGAGATTCACTTACTTTAATGAGACTCTACAGTTAAAACAGAGATATATTGGAGGTGTAGGGAAAGTAGGTAGTATAAATGTACACAGTATGGATTAAAGTACCTGCGTACCTTCACCAGTGATATGTAGGACATTTATTAGTGTTAGGAATTAATTTAAACTGTCCCCATGTCTACACCATTATATGTAAGGGTTTGGTTAATGATTTAGCTGTGTTCAACCACAATTATAAAATGGATAAATGACAAATGATCAGATCATAAATCTGAATAAAATTCTCCATCATTAATTTGTAATACAACGGGCTCATTTTATCCGCTCACAATTTATATGTAAGGAATTATCTTATAGTAATACTATTCTCATGGCTATTGAAAATAATATCACAAATATGTTTAGATATGGTTTGATCTTCAGAGTGCAGATCTTTTAAAAAATCAAGTGACGAGATTATTTCTCAAAATATACCACAGTCAAATTTTCTTTGAATACAAACAAGACTTGATTGCTAATCTAAACACATAGACAAACATGACAAACAGGTTGGTGAGTAAATTGTAACAGAAGGTGAATGAAATGATCTTTACAGAGAAATTTAACTTTATGGAGTCTATAGACCAAACTAGGGCCAAAGTTGGCCCGTGATGACCTTTGATTTGACCCGCCTTGCCATAGATGACAAGAGGGAAAATAATATTTAAAAAAAAAAATATGCCATTAAGGCAGCTCTTTGTTTTTAATTAATCTTTTTGTTTTCAAAATTTTTTGTTTTATTTTTTCATTACAAAAACTATAGCTTATTTGAAAAGTAGAGAGTATAAGTGATTTAATTTGTTAAAATGTATATGCGTACTTCAGTGACCTTTAAATAAGTGCTGTCTGAAAGTTCGCTCCATTGGCCATCCCAGGTGCCACCCCAAAATCTTCACTATGATTGGCCAGCTCCAAAGTCAGAGATGGGCCATTAATACCACCAGACAGAACCTAGTTGGTTTAAACTGGAGTGGGAACTGAAGCAGTGTCAAGAAATGACAGGTAATTAGGTAGACTCGTGGAACAGTGCGTACAGTCATCAGAAATGGAATATGGCTTGAACACGCACTATACGTTGTGCAGCATTTCATAAACGTGTGAACGCGACCACTGAAGCGCACCCATGAAGCGGGCTTGATAAAGTCATGTGAGGGAGCATTTCAGTATAAACAACGGTTCCATTAACTCCAAACAATGCACAACATTATGACAAGCACTATAAGTGAACAGACCAGTACTCTCAAAAACTTCTTTTCTGCCCTGCCAGCTAGACAAAAACAGTAATGCAGTAAACTAATTCTTCATCATCTTATTCTGACTAAAACCCATTTTGGAGTGTGTATAACATCTGTATGCATAATACTGTAATTCGTTTGTCAAATGTGATGATATCTCGTTTACTTGCAACTATCTGTCTAAAAACAGATAGCTGCAAGTTTTTTTTTTTTTTTAATGCCATATTTCGGCAGGTTCTTAATCATAATCATATTTTGGAGTCAACAAAAGTAATAGGCCTCTCAATTTTTTAATTTGCAGAATTGTGCTTCGTAGATTTTATTTCCTTTCATAATGTAATGCATTCAGCGTAGTCCGCCTCTTAAGAAAAGAAGTAAAAGTACAATTCAAGTTTTTGATATCACAACAGGAAATGTTTTAATGTCAAATAAAAGTAAGAAGTTTAAATGCATTAACTACGCAAAAACATTTTACAGCATTGTTTAATTAAATAAACCTATTACATTTGGCAGTCCTAATAAATGGTAATACTGAGTGAAATCCAGGACAATGTGTAGCCTAGGTCTATGGTAAGAAATATCTTTAATATCTTCTTTGTCACAAAACAAAACAACATCCTACATGATAGTATTACGTCATGCCATTGTATCTTCATCTCTCCAAAACTCTGCAAAACTGCAGAGAACTATTGTGTTCACTGTGAGGAGATGCTCTGTTCTTAAAGAGACAGTAACCATGTTTTAAGAGATGCTTACATTTAGTCGTTTAGCAGACATTTTATCCAAAGTGACTCACAAATGAGAAAGAGACACAACGTACATAAAAATTGTATTGAATTAAATTATGTGCATTGTGCAAGTATAGGACACTTGATGGTTTTAATTTTAGAGTTCTGTGTGTTTTGCAGTGTTAATATTTAATTTTAAAATAATACAGTTTGATATATGCAATGTTTACTTTTGGCCACTGCCCTCAATCAAGTTTGATTGTTGGCCCTTCATAGGAAAAAGGTTAGCCATCTCTGCTATAGACAATGCCTTGAGAGCCACCGATACTTCATTTTGGTTTACCTCGATTTGCAGTCGGGTTACTCAAATTATATTAAAGAGACACCAGCACTTTCAGCAAAAGTTGGAGATGTACTTGTGTTTCCTTGCATTGCTTTGGTTCTTTGGCTCTTTGTAGCAAGTTCTGGTTGTTCCTCCGATGTTCTGGACCTCTGTTAAGATCATGGACGTCGAATAGTTCTTTGTCTGTCGCGTTGATGGATGGGTGATGGGATGACCAGGCAGGCTTTTTGAAGCAAGGCCTCCAGCAATGGAGGCTCGCGACTCCCCATCAAGTGTGTGAGTTTTAGCACAGAGAAGAGAAAAACCTCCTTGGAACTTTGCATTCTACATTATGCGGATCCTGGGAGTAGAAGGGCTAAGAGCCCAGAGGGAAGAGTGTAAAGAGAGGAGAAGAACGTAAGAGAAAGAAGTAAGAGAGAGTTCTTCCTTGGTGTGGAGGCTTTGTACTTTTGTGGTTGGCCGCACCCCAAAGGTGTCTTGAGCCAATCAGAAGTGTCTTTTGCAGGGTCACATGGTCATTTCTGTCCCTCCTTCTGAAAGAGATTGATGAGCCTTTGTCTGTGAAGACAAAAATTAACATAAACATTCCTGAAATGCAGAAAGAAACTCAACGATAGTAAACATGATGTGCTTTATCATGTATGGTTACCATTCTAGTAATATGACATGAAAAAGACAAGATTAAAGATTATAATCATCAATTCATCAGTTAGAAAAGTGATTACAGGTCATAACAACATAATTTTGTGAATTATCTAGCAAGGCTAAGTATTGTGTACATTTTGGTACAAAAAGGTAGATTCTGTGAATTTTAGAGGGTTCAGTCAGCAAAGTACTGTAACTTTGTGTGAAATGTTCATGGAATAAGATAAGATGTCTTAGTATTAGAATTGTGTTGTCCATTGCAAACATGAGGGTCTCCTAATGGAGTCTGCTTTAGCTGTGTGTCTTGGTAATGAGTTTTTAGCATTTGACAGAGTTTGTGTGTTACTAAATGAATGAAACAAAGGGACTTCTTTTAGATTTCTGGCATGGGGGTTCTTCAGAAGTCTTTAAGTCATGTGATGACCATTAATGTTCAGGGCATTCCTGATTTACAACCTGGACGAGGAGGAATTTGGTGTGTCCACAGAACTCTCTTTGTTCTCAAGACGGTTGACACTCAACAGAGCAGCTTTTAATGGACTCTTTTCAGGCTTCTGTGTCTTAGTTAATAATTTGGAAGGAAAATATCAGTTTACATCCTGGATTCAAATCATTTTGCGTAGAAATCGTTAATTCTTCTGCCCATGAGATCCTACAGAGGTGTTTATTTTTCATGTGGAAGTGAAAAGCGAGAGAACACTAAATAAATAGACACTTTTTTTTTTCATTTTTGCACTTGCGTAAACCTAAAAAGCAATCGAGGAATCACCAATTTCTGCATGTAAACAAATTGTGACGATACAGAAAAATTTAATTTGTCTGTCATCTCCTTGAAATTACTTTCTATGAATTTTTAAGTAATACATGCACCTTAATTTTTAATTAATTTTCATCTTAAAATGTTTGATTATCATTATTATTATTATTATACAATTATTATATTTCCTCACCAGATGAAGCTGAATTTGTAGGCTACATTAACTGTGGAATATGTTGTGGTTTCTTCTGGTATTTCAGATATTAATATCTGTATGAAACAGAATTTTCATTTGTCTGTGCATGTATAACAGCATTATTCTGGAGGCAAGAGGTCAAATCAAATCAAATCACTTTTATTGTCACACAGCCATATACACAAGTGCAATGTTGTGTGAAATTCTTGGGTGCAGTTCCGATCAACACAGCAGTCGTGACAGTGATGAGACATATACCAATTTACAATAAACATCAGATTAACACAACACAATTTAAGGTCTAATATACACATAATTACACACAACACAATATACAAATAATAACATACACTGTACAGTATACAATACACACAATATAGATACATTATTCAATAAATTTTTTTAAAAAAAGTATATATAGAATGTACAGTAGGTTGTATTTTACTGTATTGACATTCAGGCTGTTGATAGTAAGTTGTTAAGAGAGAATATAATATAATAATAATATAATTTATGACAGTCTGGTGTGAGATATAAGAGTAAGAGTAATAAAGTGCAGTGCTGATGTATTTTGATCGTGGGAGATCAAGAGTTCAGAATGTCTGATTGCTTGGGGGAAGAAGCTATCATGAAGTCGGCTGGTGCAGGTCCTGATGCTGTGATACCGCCTGCCTGATGGTAGCAGTGAGAACAGCCCATGGCTCGGGTGGCTGGAGTCTCTGATGATCCTCCGAGCTTTTTTCACACACCGCCTGGTATATATGTCCTGGAGGGAGGGAAGCTCACCTCCGATGATGTGCCTGGCAGTTCGCACCACCCTTTGCGGTTGTGGGCTGTGCTATTGCAGTGATCAGACCTACCACCGTCGTGTCATCAGCAAACTTAATGATGGCATTGGAGCTATGTGTTGCCACACAGTCATGTGTGTACAAGGAATACAAGAGTGGGCTGTGAACACAGCCCTGTGGGGCTCCAGTGTTGAGGGTCAGTGATGAGGAGATGTTGCTACCCATTCTAACCACTTGGCGTCTGCTTGATAGGAAGTCCAGGATCCAGCTGCACAGCGAGCTGTTTAAGCCCAGAGCCCAGAGTTTCTCATCAAGCTTGGAGGGCACTATGGTGTTGAATGCTGAGCTGTAGTCTACAAACAACATTCTCACATAAGTGTTCTTTTTTTCCAGGTGGGAGAGAGCAGTGTGTATTGTAGATGCAATGGCATCATCAGTGGAGCGGTTGTTGTGGTAAGCAAACCGGAATGGGTCTAGAGAGAGAGGCAGCACAGAGCAGATGTAATCCCTGATTAGTCTCTCAAAGCATTTGCTGATGATGGGGGTCAGAGCAACAGGATGCCAGTCATTTAAGCAAGTGATTTTTGATTGCTTTGGAACAGGCACAATGGTGGACATTTTAAAGCATGTGGGGACTACAGACAAAGAGAGGGAAAGGTTGAAAATGTCCGTAAAAACACCAGCCAGCTGGTTCACGCACGTTCTGATGACATGGCCCAGAATGCCGTCTGGACCCGCGGCTTTGCGGATATTCACCCGTTGGAAGGATCTGGTTACATCCGCTACAGAGACGGAGAGTGAACTAACCTCTGTAGCTTCGGCCACGAGAGCTCTTTCCGAGAGGGCGGTGTTATTTCCCTCAAAACGAGCATAAAAAATATTTCGCTCATCCGGGAGAGAGGCAGCAGTGTTCATGGCGGAGTTTTTATTCCCTTTAAAGTCCGTGATGATGTTAATTCCCTGCCACATGCTTCTAGAGTTGGTGGTGTTAAACTTCAGTGTTGTTCCTCTACTGGCGTTTTGCTGTTCTGTTTTTCGGAGGGCATAACTGGCTTGTTTATGCTCCTCCGCGTTCCCGGAATTAAAAGCGGAGGTCCGCACATTAAGTGCCGCGCGAACATCGCTATTAATCCATGGCTTCTGGTTCGGACAGATCCGTATTGTTCTGGTTGGAACAACGTCCTCTACGCACTTTCTGATGAAACACATTACACTATCAGTGTAAAGCTCGATGTCGTCATCAGAGGCGGACCGGAACATCTCCCAGTCCGTGTGATCAAAACAGTCTTGTAGCGTAGAGTCTGATTGGTCCGACCAGTACTGGATCATTCCTGTTTCAGTTTCTGCCTGTAAGCGGGCAGAAGCAGAATGGAAGAGTGGTCCGATTTGCCAAATGGTGGGCGGGGGAGGGATTTGTAGCCATCCCAGAAGGGAGAGTAGCAATGGTCCAAAACCCAGTCCCCTTGTGGGTTGAAACTAATGTGTTGGTGGTATTTTGGTGCGACTGATTTGAAACTCGCTTTATTAAAGTCCCCGGTCACAATGAATGTGGCCTCAGGGTGCGCAGTTTCCTGCTTGCTTATAATCCCATACAGTTCCGTGAGTGCCTGGTCTGTGTCAGCTTGTGGTGGGATGTACACAGCAGTGATAATGACTGCTGTGAATTCCCTCGGTAGCCAGAATGGTCGACACAGAACCATGAGAAATTCCAGATCAGGAGAGCAGAAAGACTTGATAGAATGTACGTTCCTCTGATCACACCAGGATTTGTTGATCATAAAACATACACCACCACCTCTGCTTTTACCTGAGAGGTCTTTCGCTCTGTCCGCTCGGTGCACGGAGAACCCTGCGGGTTCAATGGCTGAGTCTGGAATCTCCGCAGACATCCAAGTTTCCGTAAGGCATATAATGCAGCAGTCCCTCGTCTCTCGTTGGAAAGAGATCCGCGCTTTCAGCTCGCAGAGCTTGTTATCCAGAGACTGAATATTTGCCAGTAGAATACTGGGTAGCGGGGGTCGATTTGCCCGGCGTCTTACTCTGATGAGAACGCCGGCTCTGTTTCCCATTTTCTTCCTGCATTTCCACGGCCGGGCTGCCCAGACAAAGGGCTCCGCTTGCGTGTTTGTAAACAGCGGGTCGGCATTGAGGGATTTGAAGTCCGGTTTGCGTGTGTAATTGCTGAACCAATGTCCAAAAGTGTTTGTCTGTCGTAGACAATAAGGCAGACAACATCCAAGACAAAAAACATAGGAATTGTAAACAAAACAAACAAAACACTACCATGTTGTGTCGGAGCTCACAATGCAGCAGCCATACTCGGTGCCATCTTGAGTCCAGTGTCAAGATGTGTCAACCAAAATGTGAAATGTCAAGCACACATTTTGCAGTGAATAATAAATACAAATTCACACTAACGTGCACAGAACGGGGGCTACAGGGGCACAAGAGCCTGTCCCTTTCATTCACAAATGTAAAGGTGTCTTTAAGGTGTCTTTTGTGTGGTGCTTTCAGGGTTTGATGCCAGTGAGAAACACAAAATTCCATGTCAATACAGCAAAGCATCACTGAGATACAGCCTCTGATGCTTTTTGGCATCTTGCCATCTAATTTGTTGAAGTGCTGTTCAAGAACCGTTTTGTCTATCAAAAAGCTTCTGATACATTTTTGTTATGAATGTTTCTAGATGACACCTGACAAATTTCAAGGGAATTGGACTTACGGCCTAGGAGGTGTTCGAAAAAATAGATTTTCAATTAAATTCAAAATGGCATACAGGAAATATGGCTAGTTGTGGCAAATTGAGTATCAGTGTACTCGGCATGACCCAAGGAATCTTAAGACAGCAGTCACAGAAATATAGGCACAACTATTAAAAGACACTAATATCATGAACATTAGATAATATGTATTTATTTATTTTTTTACCAGTTGTGTTCAGATTTACTTTATACATCAATAATTACATTAGTGTGTTGCTGCATGATTAATGTGTTGCTTAAAGTGCAAGCAAAATGTATTATAAAAAAATAAAAGCATGAAAAAGCAGCACATCGTTTCTGTGCTCAAAGTCACACAATACAGAAATAAAAAATTGTCTGTTTTGATAAATAGTAATGGATGACAAATAAATACAAAAATAAGGGGAACAGATTATATCAAATAAAGTTCATATTTATGCACCAAATAGATGAAAAAATCATGTGCAGTCTAAAAGATCCATACAAACAGTCACGTTCACACAGCAGCCGATTACGGTTGTCAGACCTGTTTTGAGTGCTTAGTACGGTTACATTCACACACAGGACAGTTATTTACAGGTGTGACAACCGCATTCTGTAACCGAACTAACACCCGTACATTTTCAGGTCTCACAACTGCATTCTCTGCAAACCTGTGCTGTGTGAATGGAACCATACTGGACAACTAGTTGTAAGTTATGTCATGTACAGTGAGAGACATGCTGCACTGTACACGCGTGTCTTGTGTGTTTCACGTGGTGTTTTGTGAAACAGAGAAATGAGCTGCATATCATCTGAAGATTCAGCTGCTGTCTTCCACTGGCTGTTCACGGGTGTGAGCCGCATGACACAAAAGATATGATAAATGTCTCTCAGAGGGCTGACGGCATATTCATTGTTCTCTTACAAAGTCATTCATTTTTAATCAATTTAATATTTAAACCACCTCAGCTGCAAGTTTGAATTAATCCATAACTGAGATTTAAATCAGAATTTAAAGTATTGGAGCAACAGGATTAAAGTTAATTCAGACTTGCTGTGAAATTTAAATCAGGATCAAAATGATGATTTAAATGTAACCCTGATTATTTTTAAACAAAGTTTAAAGTTTAGTGCAACAGAATTATCAGATAAACCCTGATTTAATATAAATTTAAGATTAATCCTGGTTGGTGCAACCCACACTATACTTTTAAATACTCTTTAAAGACTCTTTGAATGATTTATAGTCATCTGGCTCCTTCTGGTGGACAAACAGTACAACAGCCTTTTCAGCCTATTGCCTGAAATACAGTTGATACATTAAGTATTTATTATGTTAAAGCCATGCAAATTGATGACATTTTGCATGTTACCTCAAAATGTTCTTTTGTGCATGAATATTAAGTTTTGTTAAGTTTAAAAATGGTGCTCACAAGACACGAGTCAATTAGTCATAACAGGCCACATGCAAAAACATATCGGCTAATATCTTCTGAACGATTTGACAAAATTCTTCTGATTACATTTTGTCAGGAATGTCTGTAGATAATGTATTCATAGTTTCATGCGAATCGGGCAAACAGCCTAAGACAAGTTTGAAAAGTAGGTTTTTCAATAAAATCAAAATGTAACCAAATGATTTTGAGGCACTGATGGATTCACAGCAATACTAATATATATATATATATATATATATATATATATATATATATATATATATATATATATATATTATTATTATTTTTATTTATTTATTTATTTATTTTAATATTCTGTACAGTTCTGGAGTTAATTCAACTGCTTTGAGCACAGTTGCACAATTAGGATTTTATTAAGTTGTAGCGCCCCCTAGCATAAAAAAATTAACGAACCTCAGCATGTAAACTCAGAGTGTTCTCTTATCTATGTGTACAAAGTTTTGTTATGTTTGAAAATTGCACTCACAAGATACAGGCTAATTAGTCATAATATGCCATGCCCCAGAACACATTTGCTTATATCTTCTAAACGATTGGACATATCAAAATTCTTTTGATACATTTTTGTCAAGAGAGTGTGTAGATGACTTATACCAAGTCTCGTGCAAATTGGGCAAACGGCCTAGGATGAGTTTGAAAAAGTATGTTTTTTTTAATAAATCGAAATCGTAGAAAAAGTTTATTGTGCAAATGAACATTCAAATGACCATATAATTGGGGAGCGCTGGTTGATTCAGAGAAGCTACACATTTTTATCGTAGTCTATACCTTTCCGGAGTTATTAGCAAAAATGCAAATTAGCTAATTATAGCACCACCGTGTGGCCGATTGTTATAAAATGTTATATACGGCTTCGAGATGACACCCTACTTGTTTATCTTAATTTCCATAACCCTCGGCCATTCCCAATACAACTTATAAGGTGCTGAAATTTGATTGGTCGTTGGCGGCCATTTTTGTTAATTTGTTGAATCGATTTTTTAAGAATATGTTAGCATTTGAACCAAAGAAGATGCATATTTAATTTGAACTTTGTCGCTCAAGCTGCTGCGAAGTTATAACAGTTGTTTTGTTGTAGAGCCCCCTAAAGGCGGAATTGTACGAAACTGTGCTGATATCGTCTAAATGCCCTGTTGACTATGTATACCGAGTTTGGTTATGTTTGGAGTTTGTGTTGAGTAGATATTGATCAATTACTCAAATCGCTTTAAACCGAAGGAATTGGATCGTTGATATCTTAGGAACGATTTTTAGGTATCAAAATTCTTTTGAACTAATGGTCTATGTTTATAGTTTATAGACGGAAATATGGGTTTTGTAGGCATGGAAAAAAAAAGAATTTTCATTCTAGCCCTTACGGTCACAGATTTATGGCCCAAAAACACGTTTGCCTTTGTTATAGTGCCACCTAATGGCCGATCGTGGTAAGAACATGTGTATGTCTAAGCTGTGTGACTACTACCATTCCCCACAGTTTTATGTCTCTAGGCCTTACGGTTTGGTCTGCACAATCAGTTTAATGGGAGAAGAATAATCCTGACAAATACAGTAGGGTTTCAGCCTTTCGAGCTTGAACACCTAATAATAATAATAATAATAATATTAATAATAGTAATGTAAAATGTATATAGCACCTCACCAGAATTCAAGAGCACTTAACATTTTCAAATTTAGCACAGTTTAAAGAAGAAGAAATAATAGACGGAGCATGTTTCAGTTTCTTCATTTTACATAAGGAGGAATATTCCTAATAGATGAATACTCTGTGGAGCATATAAACCTTTCTGGAGCATTTTAACTTTTTTTTTTGGAATAAAGTCTTAACAAGTAAATTACCTTAATCGCTGATGTGGCTGTAAATGTGGTCAACTTTAAAAGTCAGATAGATGGACTCGCGCTCAGATTTAGGCTATAAATAAATACATGAGAATCATTTGTGAATCCTGTGATACATAAACAGACATTTGAAGGAGTGGAAAGTATATATGATGTCGTATCTTAGTTAATGTTACACTTGACAAGCACCAGACGCACACAGTTAACAGAGACCGCAAACAGAGTCGAGACTGCGCCCATCTGATCTGAAATTACATAATTACATAAGGTTTACACTTTAAAAATATTGGCTGCACAGATTCATAAATTCATTGTAATTTTAGATATGTTTATTTAAAATATCACTTTATCCTTGTGCTTTATGGAAAATCAGTCATACAAATATTTTTTATATCATTTGGATGAATCCGTTATTCGTTATGAAGTCATTATTCATGCTTTTGCGAATATGGTATTCGGCTTCGGGCACATCCCTACTAAAAATGTATTGTTTATTGTTAGTTCATGATATCTAATGCATTAACTAATGTTAACAAATGGAACATTATTGTTACAGTTCCCCTTTTGTCACTCACTCGACATTGTGTTGATGTAGTGACACTAGGGGTCGCCCTTGGGAGCCCCAAACACCTCAGATCTTTGAGAAAAGGCCAATGGGAATTGGCGAGTGGAATTTGCATGCCACTCCCCCGGACATACGGGTATAAAAGGAGCTGGCTTGCAACCACTCATTCAGATTTTTTCTTCGGAGACGAGTGGTTGTGTTTAGCGGACTGAATAACTCTGCCGATCCATTCACCTCTATATCGAGTGAAGCTATTGGATTTACAGCGCATTACAGCGGTTTCTCCCCCTCTTGCACCGGCGTTGTGCAGAGAACGCCTCTGGGTGCTTCAGCAGCTAAAAGAGCATATTCTTTCCTCATAAAGAGTATATTTTCTACTGAAAATAGTGGCACTTACGAAAGCGTCTTTTTCAAGATGTCTTTTCGTTTGTGTATTATTCCTGGTTGCGGTCGCTATCTCTCCGCTTCTGATGGCCATGATCGCTGTCTCACGTGTTTGGGTGCTTCCCACGTGGAGACTTCTTTCGTGGATGGTTTGTGTCCTCATTGCGAGAACATGACCATGGCAACATTGCGGTCGCGGCTTTCTTTCGTCAGAGGGAAAGCCATCCCAGCGGCTCCCTGCCTCGGTCCTTCAACCTACGGGTATGAGGCAGAGACGGTTAGCATTGGGGGCGATTTGAGAGCGCCGCCACCTGGCGGAACCATCCGAGGCTCCCATCCAGGGCCTGTAGGCTTACATTGTCACTGGCAGCTAAGGCCTACGATACTGCTGGACAGGCCGCCTCCGCCCTGCATGCCATGGCTCTCCTGCAAGTGCACCAAGCCAAGGCACTCAAAGAACTGCATGAGGGTAGTCCTGACCCAGGATTGATGCAGGAGCTGCGCTCGGCGACCGATCTCGCCCTCCGGGCGACGAAGGTTACGGTGTGGTCTCTCGGGCAGGCGATGTCCACCCTGGTGGTCCAGGAGTGCCACCTTTGGCTCAACCTGGTCGAGTCAAGGGAGGCTGACAAGGTATGATTCCTTGACGCCCCCATCTCCCAGGTTGGCCTATTCGGAGACACCGTCGGAGACTTTGCCTTGCAGTTTTCGATGGTGAGGAAGCAGTCGGAGGCCATCCAATATATCCTGCCCCGGCGCGGCTGAAGATCCCGCACCCCGTCTGCTCGTCGCCAAGGGCCCCGGCATGGAGCCGCCCGCAGGAAGCAGATGCCACCCGTCTCACGTCCGGCCGCCAAGAACCCAAGGAAGCCTTCGAAGCGCACCTGAGACGGGCAGCCCAGGAAGTCGGAGACCCGCTACACAGGAGCTGATAAGAGCACCACTCCTTCACCCGGTAGAGGGCCAGGTGGAGAATCCTTGTTTACCTTTTCTTATTTCGCCGCATGCCCAAAGGGCTGTGGTACCCACATTTCAAGTTTCCTCACTTCCTGGGTCACACAATCGGCATCCACGGCCGTCGTTATCACGACCGCCAGGGACTGTTTCATTTTGGCAGGTATGCCGCCTCGGAGGTGGGCCTCCCGCCCCCACGTGCCCAGCTGTGGCACAATCCCACCCTCGACACGACAGTCACGATGGGTCACGAGGAAAATTCCCCTCCTCCCCGTCCCAGACCACTCCTGTGGTGAGTTTAAGGAGCCAGGTAAGTGCTTCGATTTCCACCTCACGATTGGCACCTCAGGCTCCGCCCCATCGTGAGGCCTCACCCGCCGGTATGTCCAACATGATTGTCCCCTTGGTCCCCCTCGCTCGGAGCTTGGGGGCGTGGCTCACACTCCCCAACCTGTCATGGTTGCTGATCAGGACCGTCCGACTCGGCCACGCGATTCAGTTTGCCAGGCACCCACCCAGGTTCAACGGCATCCGCTTCACTTCGATGAAAGGCGAGAACGCCACTGCCTTGCATGCGGAGATCGCATCCCTTCTACAGAAGGACATGATAGAGCCTGTTCCTCCAGCCGAGATGAGGAAGGGGTTTTACAGCCCCTACTTCATCGTACCCTAAAAAGGCAGTAGGTTGCGGCCAATCTTGAACCAGCGAGTTCTGAACCGGGCCTTGCACAGACTCCCGTTCAAGATGCTGACGCAAAAACGCATTTTGGCGAGCATCTGGCATCAAGATTGGTTCGCGGCGGTAGACCTGAAGGACGCGTACTTCCACGTCTCGGTTCTATCTTGACACAGACCCTTCCTGCGGTTTGCTTTCGAGGGCCGGGCATACCAGTATAAGGTCCTCCCCTTCGGTCTGTCCCTGTCACCTCGCGCCTTCACGAAGCTCCTTGTGAAGGGTGTCAATGATTGTCTTCTGGACAACTGTCAGATCAGCAGTCTTCCCCATGATTGTGTAGCCTAGTGAACCAAACTGAGAGACCATTTTGAAGGCTCAGGAAACCTTTGCAGGTGTTTTGAGTTGATTAGCTGATTGGCATGTCACCATATTCTAATTTTCTGAGATAGTGAATTGGTGGGTTTTTGTTAAATGTGGGCCAAAATCATCACAATTAAAAGAACCAAAGACTTAAACTACTTCAGTCTGTGTGCACTGAATTTATTTAATACACGAGTTTCACAATTTGAGTTGAATTACTGAAATAAATGAACTTTTCCACGACATTCTAATTTATTGAGATGCACCTGTATATATATATATATATATATATATATATATATATATATATAATTTTATTTTTTATTATTCATATAATTAGTGCTTCTCAATCTTTACAAATAAAACAGTTAAGTGTATCTGGATTTAAAACATAAGAAATCTTTTTTAACGATTTCTTGGTTTAAAAAAATGAATAGACACAGAAAGTTACAAAGGAAAGAGACACTTTGACATTCACATGGTCAACCGACACTGTGGCGATTAATTTGAAATTAAAATGTTGCTGAATTATTGACAGTGATATTCCTGAAATCCCAACTAATTCTCTGCTTCTGTTCCCAATAGGACGGACCTGAGGCAGGACAGACGGTGAAGGTAGGGTCTTAATAAGCGGTCCCTATGAATTTATTATGAGGCTCCTGTGACACTTATCAAGTATTAAATAATAATTGTATTTAATTTACTGTCCTAAACCCTTTGAGCATGTGCAGTTATGCATGGATCTGGTTTAAAATGCTTTGTCCATATTTTGTGGGTATGGACAGTGGCTTGCTTCAACACAGCTGGCTGCACATTTAGAAAGTTCTTTATATTTCTAACATTGCCCAAAGATGTGCTCACAGCAACGGATGAAGTGGACAAGTGTGATAATCTTAAGAGTTTCATTTTTTCAAATTTGTGCTTTTCATGTTTTAAGAAAGAAAATAGGGCCACTTTCTTAGGTTGGAGGTAGAAGCCTATGGAACTAAACAAATCACAATAATGTTTCTGTCACCACACAGCTTGACCAGCTCAGCCTGTGCTTTTGAGTGATTTTTTTGGCCTTTCCGCTTTTTCTGTACCTCTTTGTGCTCATTTTCTTACTGAATACATCAGTTGCATTGTATTTCATGTGTGAAGTCATATTTAATTGCATGTGTAATGGCATATTAATTATTTATGTACAGTAAAGCAGCATTCATGAGAGCAGCCACTTAAAAAAATAATTATCTATCAATTTATTATTTAACAAAAATGTATTGGAAATAAAAGCATCACTTTTTAAACTGAAAAAAGTTTGTTTAAAAATGTACTATATTTACATTTTTATTTTTGAATTAATAAGTTGTTATTGATTACTTAATTTATTTTTACAGGGCATTGGTCCTCCGTACACATTTGCTTTGTTACAAAACCTAGAGATCCACATACAGAGGTAGTATTTTAAGTAGGCTTGGGATTGTTGCCATTTTCATGTATCAATAATCGCAAGATTATATATCGTGATTTTTTTCCACATATAAAAGGGCTGCTCGTTGCACAATAGTATTCATCTTTTCAAACATATTTCTCAACACAACTTTGGTAAAGTTTGAGAAGCAGGGCTAATTAACGTAGGTCATGCACCGGATGCATCTGGCGGATGATATGGCGTGCTCTAAAATTCGAAACAAGTATTTTCTATGATGGTATGTATGCACAAACCGAGGGCTCGCCCTCTCTGGAGGCTGTTAAAAATGCTGCAGTGCCACAGAGTTCAACACGCATAGTTTTCCATTAAATTTGACTCAAATCATTATCAAAGCATAAAGATTATTTACTCTAGTAATTACTGGATAATTTATTGTGTGCAGGTATCTTTCAAATAGCCTACACAATGTATTTTCAGTTTCAAGAATGTCTTTTTTGTGGTTTGACAGCTTGAATGAAAGACCTGCTCATTGATACATACAGGGAAATAGCATAATAAATGTCATAATTTCTAATCATTCAGTTTGCACAGTCATACCAGTTTCATACACTAACCTGCAAACTCATCAACGTCACTTTGTTCATTCTTGAAGAAGTACAAAAACATTTGGAACTTTGGACTTCCATCAGCTCGTAATGTGCATGTGAAACTGTGCCTTGTCCATACCGTGGCCATCTTCAGTAAATGTTATGTCACCCCTTGTGGTCTCCATTAGCTATTACGTCAGACTACATTGAATGGAATGCAACTGGCAGTGAATTGAAAGCACACAAATTAGGCTTCTAATTTAACTGTCGACTGATGTGAATATATATCGATGCCTCAAAAATGTATCGATACAATAACGTGCCGATCAATAATTGATATTTTATGACATTCCTAATTTTAAGGCATCATAGTTGTACTCCCAACACCTAGGCTGTCCTAAAAAGTTATATTCCAATGAAGTAAATAATGCTGCCTCATTTTGTATACATACATATATATATATATATACAGGTGCATCTCAATAAATTAGAATGTCGTGGAAAAGTTCATTTATTTCAGTAAATCAACTAAAATTGTGAAACTTGTGTATTAAATAAATTCAGTGCACACAGACTGAAGTAGTTTAAGTCTTTGGTTCTTTTAATTGTGATGATTTTGGCTCACATTTAACAAAAACCCACCAATTCACTATCTCAAAAAATTAGAATATGGTGACATGCCAATCAGCTAATCAACTCAAAACACCTGCAAAGGTTTCCTGAGCCTTCAAAATGGTCTCTCAGTTTGGTTCACTAGGCTACACAATCATGGGGAAGACTGCTGATCTGACAGTTGTCCAGAAGACAATCACTGACACCCTTCACAAGGAGGGTAAGCCACAAACATTCATTGCCAAAGAAGCTGGCTGTTCACAGAGTGCTGTATCCAAGCATGTTAACAGAAAGTTGAGTGGAAGGAAAAAGTGTGGAAGAAAAAGATGCACAACCAACCGAGAGAACCGCAGCCTTATGAGGATTGTCAAGCAAAATCGATTCAAGAATTTGGGTGAACTTCACAAGGAATGGACTGAGGCTGGGGTCAAGGCATCAAGAGCCACCACACACAGACATGTCAAGGAATTTGGCTACAGTTGTTGTATTCCTCTTGTTAAGCCACTCCTGAACCACAGACAACGTCAGAGGCGTCTTACCTGGGCTAAGGAGAAGAAGAACTGGACTGTTACCCAGTGTTCTAAAGTCCTCTTTTCAGATGAGAGCAAGTTTTGTATTTCATTTGGAAACCAAGGTCCTAGAGTCTGGAGGAAGGGTGGAGAAGCTCATATCCCAAGTTGCTTGAAGTCCAGTGTTAAGTTTCCACAGTCTGTGATGATTTGGGGTGCAATGTCATCTGCTGGTGTTGGTCCATTGTGTTTTTTTGAAAACCAAAGTCACTGCACCTGTTTACCAAGAAATTTTGGAGCACTTCATGCTTCCTTCTGCTGACCAGCTTTTTAAAGATGCTGATTTCATTTTCCAGCAGGATTTGGCACCTGCCCACACTGCCAAAAGCACCAAAAGTTGGTTAAATGACCATGGTGTTGGTGTGCTTGACTGGCCAGCAAACTCACCAGACCTGAACCCCATAGAGAATCTATGGGGTATTGTCAAGAGGAAAATGAGAAACAAGAGACCAAAAAATGCAGATGAGCTGAAGGCCACTGTCAAAGAAACCTGGGATTCCATACCACCTCAGCAGTGCCACAAACTGATCACCTCCATGCCACGCCGAATTGAGGCAGTAATTAAAGCAATAGGAGCCCCTACCAAGTATTGAGTACATATAGAGTAAATGAACATACTTTCCAGAAGGCCAACAATTCACTAAAAATGTTTTTTTTATTGGTCTTATGATGTATTCTAATTTTTTGAGATAGTGAATTGGTGGGTTTTTGTTAAATGTGAGCCAAAATCATCACAATTAAAAGAATTAAAGACTTAAACTACTTCAGTCTGTGTGCATTGAATTTATTTAATACCCGAGTTTCACAATTTGAGTTGAATTACTGAAATAAATGAACTTTTCCACAACATTCTAATTTATTGAGATGCACCTGTATATATATATAAAACACAATTAGGCAAAGACATACAGATATATCAATAAAATCATTTAGGTATCAATATGTCTTTGCCTAATTGTATTAGACATTACTTCATATTTACAGAAAGGTTAAAGAGTAGTGTTCTGCTACTTGCATTGCCTAGATCTTCTCACTTACCTAACATTCATTAGTGGCAAATTGACTTGACTGGAGTCAGTCATTATGTTGGCTTACTCAGGGTCACCAAAATCATCAGCATGAGTTTGTGTAAATAGAACTGGCTACACACTGGGTACCTTGACACTTGCTGTGAGTATACATTCCCTCAGAATAAAAAAGTTGAAATTACAGTGCAGCATTAGTCGTTTTTAGAGTAAGCCCAATCAATTGGAATTCAAAGCTCAGAGGTTTTTTGATCTTCAAACACAGGAAATGTATAAAGTCACTGCCTGAGTAGTTGATCTTCTGGCCTATGGTATACAGTGCCCAAAAAAGTATTTGGACACTTAAGACAACCTTTAAAATATACATTGCATATTAAACCAAGTGGAATCCACAAACAAACGATATAAATTGGTCCAAAGAAGGTAATTTGTAGTGGATTTGAGAAGTCTGAGGTTCAAATAGTTGTCCTAGTAGAGTAACCACATATGCAGTTCATCAAATTAAGTATGGACATGTTCCACTAACTGCCATTCATTTGATACGTTGTTTTAGGGGACAAATTGTCACTTGGGAAAATTGTCACAAGCACTGAGACAAAAGTCCAATAACACAAATTTGTTTTGTTTTTTTATATTTCTTTGTATTTCAGTATTTTCTTGTCAAAACAATGGTATGATCTTTTTCAAATAATCGGCACTTATGATTTTTGTCATAATCATGCAGCTGTACTACCAAGTGAAATAGTCACAGGAGTTAAAAGTGTAACAAATAGCCCCAGTCTCCCCAATAATGTAAAGATTTTCATACATTATTAAACATGGCTTAAACATCCAAATACTTTTTGGGGCCACTGTATTACTTGCATTTTCACAATCACAAGTTTGCATTTTATTTTTATTTATTTATTTTATTTTTTATTTTCAGGGTTGCTGTAACTATTTGTTTGCTTTGCCTTTGTGTTATGTAGCTGAGACAAGGAGTTGAACACAGATGCAGTTTATTACAAACTCAGGAGTAAACAGAGAGAAAACAGTGAAAACCACAGATTAAATCAGGATATATAGTAACTAGGCAGACCGAAGACTAACTGGTAAATTACTCACGAAAACTAGGATTCAAGAGAGAGTTGTACACACTAGTAGCAGGTCCAAACGAGACTAGACAATGACTGAGGGAAAGTGGTGAGACTTTATACTGTTCTGGTTGATTGTTTGATGGGGAGCAGGTGGAAGTAATTAATAATCGGGAGTGAGAGGAGTTTGGAGGAGCAGAGGCTGACGAGGATATGACAGTACCCTCCCTCCACGGGCAGCTCCCGCAGACCGGAACACTCAAAGTCTTGGGCGGCCTCGACCATGAGGAGCTGGATGATTAGGATGTTGATTATGGAAGTGGGTAAGAAGTGATGGGTCCAGGATGTCATGTCAGGGAACCCAGGATCGCTCCTCTGGACCATAGCCCTCCCAGTCGACGAGGTATTCCAGTCAACCCAGGCGATGCCGAGAGTCCAAGATGGCCATGACTATGTAAGCTGGGCCATCTTCCAGGAGCAGCGGCGGAGGTGGGTTTCCCTCATTAGGGTCTGTGGAGGGAGAATTGGGAGAACATATGTGAGGTTTTAGAAGGGATACATGAAAAGGAGAGATACGGTAATGTGAAGGCAGTGCTAGACGGTATGTGACAGGGTTAACTTGTTTTATGATGGTGAATGGGCCGATGAAACGAGGACTTTCGACAGGGGAGTTTTAGACGAATGTCCCTGGTGGAAAGCCAGACTTTCTGCCCTGGATGGTACTTGGGTGTCATAGAGCATCTGGTGTCAGCTTGGATCTTCTGGCGGTGAACTGCATGCTGAAGGTGGATGCGAGCGGCGTTCCAGATCCGTTCGCTGTTGTGGAACCAGTGATCCCCAGCTGGCACTTTGGAGGGTTCTCCTGACCAGGGAAACAGGGGTGGTTGGTTACCAAGGACACACTGAAATGAAGTGAGTCCAGTGGAAGGGTGACGGAGAGAGTTCTGTGCATATTCTGCCCAGGGCAGGTAGAGGCTCCACTCCTGCTGATTGGTATGGCAGTAGTTACAGAAGAACCATCCTCTCCTGGATCTTTCTCTCTGTCTGACCATTGGACTGAGGATGATAATCTGAGGAGAGACTAATTGAGACACCCAGATGGTTATAGAAGGCTTTCCATAACCTTGAGATGAACTGAGGTCCCCCGTCTGATACTATATCCTCAGGCAGTCCAAAGTTCCGGAATACATGTTGGAAAAGTACCTCAGCGGTTTCCATGGCTGTGGGTAGACCTTTGAGAGGCATCAGCTGGCAAGATTTAGAAAACCGGTCTAGTGCCACAAGAATACAAGTAAACCCTTGGGAAGGAGGAAGGTCAGTAACAAAGTCTACACCAATGTGGGACCAAGGACGGTGTGGAATGTGGAGAGGTACGAGCTTACCCGCCGGGAGATGTCAAGGTGCCTTAGCCATGGCACAGTCAGAGCAGGAGCGGATGAAATTGGTAACGTCCTGGACTAGATGAGGCCACCAGTACTTGTTTCTGAGTATGTTAAGGGTATGGGTATCCAGGGTGTCCAGATCCAGGAGAAGAGTGGAGCCACTTAAGGAGTGCTGTGCGATGTGCAGAGGGAACGTAGGTTAACCCGGGTGGACAGGCTGCTGGTACTGGTTCCGAGGAAGCTGCCTGGGTGATTTGTTGGTCCATGTCCCACTGTAGAGGGTTGACAAAGGGTGAAGGAGGTAGTATGGGTTCTGGTGATGAAGTGGACTGGTCAGAGGAGTGCAACCGGGAAAGTGCGTCGCATTTATTTTTGGAACCAGGGCGATAGGTGACTGTAAAGTGGAAATGTGTGAAGAACAGTGCCCATCTTGTTTGACGTGGGTTTAGGCATTTAGCGGATTGAAGATATTCGAGGTTACGCTGGTTAGTTATAACAGTAAAAGGATTGCTGAGTGCCCTCCAGCCAGTGGCGCCATTCCTTGAGTGACAGTTTAATGGCCAGTAGTTCTCGATTCTCAATGTCATAGTTTGTATCGGCTGGAGAAAGTTTCTTGGAATAGAAGGCGCAAGGGAACGATTTAGGAGGGTTACCTTGATGCTGGGAGAGTACGGCCCCCACCCCTGAGGTTGAAGCGTCTACCTCGACGACAAAGGGAATGTTTGGGTTGGGATGTCTGAGAATGGGCGCTGTAGTAATGGAAGTCTTTAACAGCTGGAAGGCTTTAGTGGCTTGTGGGGACCAAGAGAGAGTTTTGGGTTTACCTCTTAGAAGACTGGTGAGAGGAGCGACCACAGTGCTGAAGTTCCGGATAAATCTCTGGTAAAAGTTGGCAAAACCAAGGAACCTCTGTAACTCCTTAAAGGTGGTAGGTCGGGGCCAGGTAGTTACGGCCTGCACCTTGGACGTGTCCATCTGAACTCCGACCGAACTGATGATGTAACCCAGAAATTTAATGGAGGACTGGTGGAAGAGGCATTTTTCGGCCTTCAGGTACAGGTTGTGCTCCTGTAGACGTTGAATCACCAGTCTTACATGGTGGATGTGATCACTTAGGGAGGTAGAATAGACGAGTATATCATCAGTATAAACCAGTACAAAATGGTGGAGCACGTCACAGAAGATCTCATTCACTGGAAAACGGATGGGGCATTGACCAGGCCATACGGCATCATCCAGTATTCAAAATGGCTGTTAGAGGTGATGCAAGTGGTCTTTCACTCGTCTCCCTTTCAGATACGGATAAGATTATAGGCACTGCTGAGGTCGAGTTTAGTGAATATGTTGGCCCCTCGGAGGAGTTCTAAGGCAGCTGGCACCAAAGGTAATGGGTAAGAGAACTTCACGGAGATCCTGTTAAGGGCAAGGTTATTGATGCATGGGCGAAGACCTCCATCCTTTTTGGCCACAAAGAAGAAACTTGAGGTGGCAGGAGAAGTAGATGGGCGAATATACCCCTGTTTCAGGGCTTCCTCCACATATTCCTCCATAGCTCTCTGCTCGGGTACAGACAGGGGATATATCTAGCCTCTAGGGAGAGAGGAGCCTGGGAGAAGATCTATAGCGCAATCCCAGGGGTGGTGTGGAGGGAGTTGAGAGGCCTTTTGAGCACTGAAAACAGGTAGGTAGTCTTGGTAAGCTGATGGGATGGCGATGTTTAGTGAGACATGTGGGCACTCTACAGAAGTGGCTAAATAACAGTTGGATCTAGGAGGTGAAGGGCGAGTGGATAATACTAGGAATTGGGTAAAGCAGCACTCTCCCCAGGCAGCTACCTCATTGGTGGACCAGGAAATGATTGGATTGTGGTGGAGAAGCCAGGGTAGACTGAGGATGGGTCTGTCATGGAATCAGGGAGAATGAGTAATAGCAGTGACTCGGTATGGAGGACTCCTACTTGGATGGTGAGTGGGGTAGTTTGGTGAGTGATTAAGCCTGAGCCAATAGGTTTGCCAACAACAGAGTAGATGGGTAAGGGCTTAGTTACAGGTTCTGTCCAGAGGTTGAGCTGTTTGACTAGTGAAGGGTCAATGAAGTTGCCTGCCGACCCAGAGTCTAGAGGGGCATGTACAAGAATTGAGGAAGTGGAAGTTGAAATCATGATGTCTATACAAAAGGGTTTCCCACATACAGGCTCACACGAAACAGAGCTTACCAGCAGTCTGGGAGGACGAATAGGACAGGAGGATATGTGATGATCGGCAGCTCCACAATAGAGGCAGAGGTTGTTGGTAATCCGCCTCCTACGCTCTGCCGGTGTCAGGTGGGTTGTGCCTAGTTGCATTGGCTCCTCCTCCTCAGTCTTGGTCTTGGGGAGTGGCAGGACTGAATAGTCGCGGTCAGTCGAGCTCTGTTTTAGTCGACGATCCACACGAAGAGAGAATTGAATGAGGAATTCCAATCCTCGGGAGTCATCCACACCAGCTAGGTACATTTGAAGGGACTTGTTTAGACCCTGGTGGTAACGAGTAATCAGCGCTGGCTCGTTCCAATGACTGGCGGATGCAAGTGTGTGGAAGCGCAGGGCGTATTCAGTAACCGATAACTTGCCTTGATGGAAACAGTTTAATTGTTCAATGGCAAAGGAGGCTCCAGTAGTGGACTCAAAAACCTCACGGAAATGGGTTGTGAATGCATCGATGGACTGCATCACGGGACCTCCCTGATTCCAGATGGAATTTTTCCATTGTAGTGCTATTCCCGGAGAGGAGAGAAATAATGTACGCTATCTTGGAGCGATCTGTGGAGAAGTGTTGGGGTTGTAACTCAAAAGCCAGTGAACATTGAAGGAAGCCGCTACACGTCTGCACATCGCCAGAGAAACTCAGGTGGAGCCAGAGGGCAGAAGTTTCCAGGAAACAGAACAAACGGAGGAGGAGAGTCAGAGACTGGCGCTGCCAGAGTAGAAGTGAAGTTTGGGGAAAAAGGACATGCTGCAGCAGTTGGGGTAAGTGATAGCTTCTCTAGTCGATGTTGCATATCATGAAGCGCCTCTTCATGTTGGATTAGTTGTTGCTCATGCTCAAGAAAATGCTCCATGGCTGACGCCATTCCTGCTGGGTTCATGTTTAGTGGTCTAGTCTTCTGTTACGTAGCTGAGACAAGGAGTTGAACCCAGATGCAGTTTATTACAAACTCAGGAGTAAACAGAGAGAAAACAGTGAAAACCACAGATTAAATCAGGATATAAAGTAACTAGGCAGACCGAAGACTAACTAGTAAATTACTCACGAAAACTAGGATGCAAGAGAGAGTTGTACACACTAGTAGCAGGTCCAAACAAGACTAGACAATGACTGAGGGAAAGTGGTGAGACTTTATACTGTTCTGGTTGATTGTTTGATGGGGAGCAGGTGGAAGTAATTAATAATCAGGGGAGTGAGAGGAGTTTGGAGGAGCAGAGGCTGATAAGGATATGACACTTTGGGGAAATATTTTTAATTAAGCTCTGCTTCATGGGGTTGGTTTAGACATTTGGGTCAAAGTATTGTTTCACGTGTGTGTGTGTGTGTGTGTATATATATATACACACACACACACACACTGGCGGCCAAAAATTTGGACAAATTTACAGATTTTGCTGTTCCGGAAGGAAATTGGTACTTTAATTCACCAAAGTGGCATTCAACTGATCACAAAGTATAGTCAGGAAATTACTGATGAAAAAAAACAGCAGCATCACTATTTGAAAAAAAGTAATTTTTTTTTTATCAAATTTAGACAGGCCCCATTTCCAGCAGCCATCACTCCAACACCTTATCCTTGAGTAATTATGCTAAATTGCTAATTTGGTACTGGAAAATCACTTGCCATTATATCAAATACAGTTGAAAGCTCTTTGGTTCATTAAATGAAGCTAAACATTGTCTTTGTGTTTGTTTTTGAGTTGCCACAGTATGTCACAGGTACTGGCATGTCTTAATGTCAATATTAGGTCAAAAATGGCAAAAAAGAAACAGCTTTCTCTAGAAACTTGTCAGTCAATCATTGTTTTGAGGAATGAAGGCTATACAATGCTTTAAATTGCCAAACAACTGAAGATTTCATACAAAGGTACAGTCTTCAAAGACAAAGGACAACTGGCTATAACAAGGACAGAAAGAGATGTGGAAGGCCAGATGTACAACTAAACAAGAATGGCATAGTTCACCCAAAAATGAAAATTTGCTGATAATTTACTCACCCTCAGGCCATCCAAGATGTATCTGAGTTTCTTTCTTCTCAAAAAAGGATTTAAGGTTTTTAGGTTCCCTATCTGTCACTCACTTGGTATTGTGTCGATGTAGTGACACTAGGGGTCACCCTTGGGAGCCCAAGACACCTCTGGTCTTTGATAAAAGGCCAATGAAATTTGGCGAGTGATATTTGCATACCACTCCCCCGGACATATGGGTATAAAAGGAGCTGGTATGCAACCACTCATTCAGATTTTCTCTTCGGAGCCGAATGGTCATGCTCACTGAGCTGAATTCCCACAACTGTTCATTCACCTCTGCTGGATCTGATGGCGCATTTCAGCGGCTTCTCCCCCCTCTGCACTGGTGCACTGTAGAGAATGCCCCTGGGCACTTCGGCAGAAATAAAAGAGTATATTTCTCTAAAAGAGTATATTTCTCTAAAAGAGCGGCACACACGGAACGTCTTTTTAAAGACGCGTCTTTTTAAAGATGCCTTTCAGTTTGCGTGTTATTCCTGGTTGCGCTCGTTATCTCTCGCCTTCTTTTTTGTCTGGACACTGCTCACGTGGAGACAGTGTATGTGGATGGGTCATGTACTCATTGCAAGAACATGTCCATCGCAACGATGCTGTCACGGCTTACCTTCGTAAGAAAGCAAGCCACCCCAGAGGCTCCCTGCCTCGGTCCTTCTACCCATGGGTATGAGGCCAGCGCGGATAGCACTGGGGGCGATTTGGGGTCCCCAATGGAACCACCTCTGCCGGGTATCCCCCCACGGACCTCCCATTCCCCAGCTTGCTCGTCTGCCCCAATTGGGCTTCCGGATGAGTCCACCGGATCATCGCGTGGCGAGTTCGACCACTTATGCGGAGCCTGCGAAGGTGATGAGCTCTCGAGCGCAGCATCAGAGAGCGGGCTCATCCAGTCAGATGCGGAAGCCTCAGCTGGGCTCCTCCCTTCGGGTGCAGTCGCTCAGTCACAGGCTGACGTGGAGATGACGACATGCTTTCCTGGGCAGCCGTGAGGGTCGGGCTAGAGTGAAACCCTCCGCTCTCCCCTAAACCCTCGCGGCTCGATGACTGGTTCCTGGGCTTGCAGCGCCGCTCAAAGCCACGCCCCGCCCCCGTTCCTTTCTTCCCAGAAGTGCATGAAGAGCTGACAAGGTCATGGGAGGCACTTTTTACTGCCCGGTCCCGATCTTTCAGCTTCCCCAGCTGCGTTGGCACATCAACTGCCTCGAGTTGCTGGCAATTCTGCTCACCCTGTGGAGGTTCCGGCCGTTGATCCAGGGCAAGCACGTGTTAGTTTGGACAGACAACACGGCAACGGTAGCATATGTCAACCGTCAAGGCAGTCTGCGCTCCCATTGTATGTCACAACTCGCCCACCGTCTCCTCCTCTGGAGTCAGCAGCACCTCAAGTCCCTGCGAGCCACTCACATCCCGGGCAACCTCAACACTGCAGCAGATGCACTGTCACGGCAGGTTACCCTCAGGGGAGAGTGGAGACTCCACCCTCAGGTGTTGCAGCTGATCTGGAGTCGATTTGGACAGGCACAGGTAGACCTGTTCACCTCCCAGGAATCCTCCCAGTGCCCGCTCTGGTATGCCCTGACCGAGGCACCTCTCGGTATAGATGCGCTGGCACACAGCTGGCCCCCTGGACTGTGCAAATATGCGTTTCCCCCAGTGAGCCTACTTGCACAGACCTTGTGCAAGGTCAGGGAGTACGAGGAGCAGGTCGTCCTGGTAGCACCCTACTGGCCCACCCAGACGTGGTTCTCAGACCTCACGCTCCTCGCGAATTCCCCTGAGAAAGGACCTTCTTTCTCAGGGATGGGGCACCATCTGGCACCCGCGACCAGACCTCTGGAATCTCCATGTCTGGCCCCTGGACAGGATACGGAAGACCTAAGCGGTCTACCACCCATGGTGGTAGACACAATCACTCAGGCTAGGGCCCCCTCTACGAGGCGCCTGTATGCCTTTAAGTGGCATCTGTTCACTAAGCGGTGTTCTTCCCGACAGGAAGACCCCCAGAGATGCGCAGTCGGATCGGTGCTTTCCTTCCTGCAGGAGAGGTGGGAAGGGCAGCTGTCCCTTTCCACCTTGAAGGTTTATGTAACTGCTATACCAGCACACCACGACACAGTGTACGGTAAGTCCTTAGGGAAGCACGACCTGATCATCAGGTTCCTGAGAGGCGCCAGGAGGCTGAATCCCTCCAGACCTCCTTCCTCCGAGCCCTGTGGCAGTCAAGTTTTTGGAGAGACTCGCTGCCGGCCCAGTACACGTGCTAACTAAAGCCCTGTACTGGGGTAGGTGCTCCACATGTGGCGGTTCCCCGTAGGTAACCTCATGCGACGTATATCTTCCGCTAATTCGTTTCCCTGTTGGCAAACTGCGTCTTCCTTGGGCAGAGGCCCCTCTGCCCCAGTCTCCATGCTTGTAGTAACTCCTCCCCTGTAGGGTAGGACCTACCATGGGACTTCTCCACATGGCATACTTCCAACATAGCTCGGCAAAACCATGTGACATATTTCCACTCAAACTCCAGTCGACAAATAAAGTTGTTCTGAACACAAATGATTGGTTATTTTTAACAAAACAATACATATAAACAAAACAATACATATACTTTTTTAACTACAAATGTTCACTTCCGTACATCTCTGTGATGCACGCTCATGAGAGGGATGATGTAAGCTCATTGCTAAGGTCACTTGTGGAGGAGGCAGGAAGCGCATCATTGTTTACAAGAGAAACTTGCGCAGACCACAGACCAAGCACCGTTCACAAACCAAAACAGTCCAAAACAGTTTCAAACACGATGTCGGAGGATTTTGATTTTAGAAGAGAAGAGGAAATGGAGTTTTTCGCCCAACCCTACCTATTTGAGCTCGAATACACCAATGAGGAATTGAGGGAGATGGAGGAGACTGCAGCAGCGGCGCAATCACAAGTCTCAGGGAGTCAGAGATCTATGGAGACATGGTGATCTATGCAGCAATCCCACCATTGGAAACAATTAGTGAGGCAGCCAGTGAGAACACTCCTAGTCCTATCTGCATTACCGTACATATTGGTTTTCCACCATTACTGAGCCCCAACATTTTAGAGGTGTTTTTCAGTTTGCCACGAATAAACTGGAAGTGCTGTCCTAGGCCAGAAGCACCCAGTGGAACCCTATCAGTAGAGTAAGTATCATGTTTTGTTTGTTACTATAGCTACTATATAGAAATATATAGGCTATATGACAAAGTTTTCACACATACCTGAGTTCGCTGGAAAAACAGCACGGGCACAGCCGATGAATTCAGATATTGACCCTTTGTTTCTTTCGATGGTCTGAAATCCTCGGGGTAAAATGTTCACTGCACACCTTCCAATATTTGAGAGAATGTAGGGGTGTACTGATATCCAGGTTCAGCGTGATAAGCCAGAGCTTCAGTTACTCATGATCATGTATAGACAATCGATGAAAAGTAAAAAAATTTCCCGCCGTGCATTTTCTTTGGGATTTCCGAAGGTTGAAGCATCCAGGATACCAAACGACCATTTTGAACAATACACTTATACAAATACAAATCTACAGCAAAGACAATTAAACTTTTGTACAGTGCTCCTCTTGTAAACAATGATGCGCTTCCTGCCTCTTCCTCCACGCGTGGCCTTACCAACGAGCTTACGTCATCCCTTTCATGAACGCACGTCACAGAGATGTACAGAAGTGACATTTTTTTGTTAAAAAGTATATAAGTATTGTTTTGTTAGAACTTTATTTGTCTACTGGATTCGTGTGGATTATTTTGTTGCACCCTAAATATGCATTTTGGACCATTTTGAAAAAAATGGAGTACATTCACTTGAATTGTTTAAAGGAGGAGGCCTGAAATGAAATCCTAAAAATCTTAAATTCTGTTTTGATGAAGACAGAAACTCAGATACACCTTGGATGGCCTGAGAGTGAGTAAATTATCAGCAAATTTTAATTTTTGGGTGAACTATAACCTTTAAGATCAATATTAGGTCAAAAATGGCAAAAAAGAAACAGCTTTCTCTTGAAACTCGTCAGTCAATCATTGTTTTGAGGAATGAAAGCTATTCAATGCTTGAAATTGCCAAAAAACTGAAGAGTTCATACAAAGGTGTACACGACAGTCTTCAAAGACAAAGGACAACTAAATCTAACAAGGACAGACAGATATGTGGAAGGCCAGATGTACTAAACAAGAGGATAATTACATCAGAGTCTCTAGTTTGAGAAATAGATGCCTCACATGTCCTCAGCTGACAGCTTCATTGAATTCTACCCACTCAACACCAGTTTCATGTACAACAGTAAAGAGAAGACTCAGGAGTGCAGGCCTTATGGGAAGAATTGCAAAGAAAAACCCACTTTTGAAACAGAAAATCAAAAAGAAAATGGATAGAGTGGGCAAAGAAACACAGACATTGGAGAATCGATAATTGGAAAAGAGTGTTATGGATCTTAAACCCATTGAGCTTTTGTGGGATCAGCTAGACTGTAAGGTGCGTGAGAAGTGCCTGACAAGACAGCCACATCTATGTCAAGTGCTACAGCGTGGGGTGAAATGTCAACTAAGTATCTGGACAAACTGACAGCTAGAATGCCAATGATCTGCAAAGCTGTCATTGCTGCATGTGAAGGATTTTTTGATGAGAACTCTTTGAAGTAGTTTAAGGAGTTTTTAATTTTTTTTTTTCAAATTGCAATAGTAATTTTTCACATTATGAATATCCTGACTATACATTGTGATCAGTTGTATACCATTTTGGTGAATAAAAGTACCAATTTGTTTCCATAAGAGCAAAATCTATATATTATTCCAAACTTTTGGCTGCCAGTGTATATATATAACAGATCTCTACTTGTTCGGCAAAGGAGGAAGCAGGAACCGGATAACAATTAACAGACTTTTAATAAAACACTGACGAAGACTTAACATAAACAAAAGCGCACACACACGAACACTGCTGTGTGTGTATCTCTCTGGAGTCCCCGGCTCCTCCTTTTATCTCTCTCCCACTGATTGAGCAACACAGCACCGGGCGTGCATCCTCTCGGCCCGGCCACACCCTCCTCCTTGTCACATACCCCCACCGCCTGATTCAGGCTGGGGAAACATCCGGTCTGACATCTAAGATGTTCAGATGTTCTAAGGTGTGCAATTATTTTTCAAGTAAATGCACGGCTATGAAGTAGTTCCAGGTCTTGACTGCATAATGGTTCCAAATCACTTCACCAAATTATTTCAGTTATTTCAAAGAGCCCTACAGGCTACCACAACAAAATAACCAATTAAAACAAAGACATTGGTTAAGTACATCAGATAAAAAATGACAAACAATGTCTATAATATCCTAAATTTATTTCAGTTGCGATTGAAAAGCGTCCTTGTGCTCCCTCTCTTTTTCTCTGTCTTTCTTTTTCACTCTCATCTCACACACACACACCGTACATGCTACTACCGCAAAATAACCATATAAACAAAGACATTGGTTAAGTACATCGGATAAAAAATGACAAACAATGTCTCTAATATCCTAAATTTATTTCATTTGCGATTGAAAAGCGTCCTTGTGCTCCCTCTCTTTTTCTCTGTCTTTCTCTTTCGCTCTCGTCTCACCCACACACACATGCCGTACATGCTACTACCGCAAAATAACCATATAAACAAAGACATTGGTTAAAGTAATTCGGTTAAGAACATCAAACAATGTCTGTAATATCCTACATTTATTCCAGTTTCGGTTGAAAAGCTCCCTCGTCTCCCCCGCACTTTCACACACTCACACACATACATTCGCACGCACACACACACACACACACACACACACATATATTGAGACTCGTGTCATGACCAACAAATAGAGCCACACCCCCCACAACTTGATAAATACAACAGTTTCTATAATCCGAAATAACTTTTAATATGTGAAACTTTTTATGTTACAATGTATTTTGCCCTAATCAGCCTCGCATAGCTATAGTGGAAAGAACCACGCTACCTCTACCCCTCTCTCTTGCTCGTACACACACACTCACACTACTTTGTTACTCCAATGCCGAAAAGCAGCGCATCCTCCGTTGCTAGTTCTAAAGTGACATTTTTGAACTAGCAATGAAGGCTTGTGCTGTATCAGAGCTAGATACACTTGATCAATACAACAGTTTCTATATTATCTGAAATATCTGTGGAAAACCCCCTTGCGCTTCCCCTCCTCCCCTTTACACACACACTCCCACACATACATTAAACGCATTACGCATTTCTACGTGAGCAAGAAACAGAGCCGTCATGTCAGCGCACACCTGCAACTCAGTAGGTTTGAAAACAGTTGTTAAGGTTTAAATCGGAGAAGCTATATACAAAAATGGCGACACACACTGCTGCTGAGAAGAACTTATATCTTGATGATTTTGAAGCTGTAATACAGTTTGTTGTAAGGGTGGAAAGGAGGAAGCTGGGATGGGCTTGAACAATGCACGTAGACTTTTAATAATATAAACACAACATAAAACTCAACAGAACAAAACACTTGCCCACACACAAACACAGCTCCGTGTCTCTCTGCAAGCCTCGCAATCCTAGTTCTAAAGTGAAGTTTTCAAACGAGCAACGAAGGCTCAGACTGTATCAAAGCAAGATGCCGAATCCATGGTGGAAACTTGTTCTACTCACAAGAGCGTTTTAGGGATGAAAACCAGAAAATGTATTGAAATAAAACCCTGAACAATGTCTTAAGGTGTGGTAACTGTGGTATAAGTGGAATAATTGATTCCGGCCTCCTGCGTCGTGCGTGTCATGACCGCATTACCACCTCGGGTGTGCATTATTTTTTCAATAATTCAACGGACCATTGTCAGTTATTCTTTACATATATATATATATATATATATATATATATATATATATATATATATATATACAGTTGCAATCACAATTATTCAACCCGCCAAGACAGTAAGGATTTACAAAGGTAAGCTTTTCTGATGACCCAGTATTTTTAAACATTACTTCTATATCAGCTGAGTGACACATTCAATGTCATAGTGTATATATAACCTAATATTTCTAAATAGCAGGATTTATTAAAAATAAAGCCATGTCTTAATAAAGCTGTTTCTTAAATATATAAGGCTACACAAGTAATTGTTTTAAAACAAAATTAAGCCATCACTTTACAATGGCACTAATTTAAGTTTTAAAATTTAAGTTTAGTGATGTAAGCAAAAATGAATTTCTATGCAAAAAATGCAATTAAAAATAAGCTGATAAGGCCATGGCTAAAAGTACATGTCCATGGCACTTGAATTTCCAATAGACAAAGTTGGCAGTACCATTCATACGTTTTTATAATATAAACAGCAACCTTCTTTGGAAGACAGCAAAATTTCACCAAGGGAAATGTTGATTTGAATATTCAAGGAGGAATTTGGAAAGACATGTGGAGTCCTGGAAGAAGGCTTTATGGATGTATGACACTAAACTGAAAATTAATTTTAGACCCATGGGTCAGCAGTACATCTGGAGTAAGAAAGGCAAGGTGATGACAAGAATGACACCATCCCCACAGTCAAGCATGGAGGTGGGTCAGTCCTGTTATGGGGGTGTTTTGTGGCTGCAGGAAATGGCTATTCTGACTATGTCACTGACACCATGGATTCTTTCAGGTATCAGGCCATTTTGGCAAAAATGTGATGCCTTCAGTGTGTAAATTGAAGCTCGGTGATCACTGGACTTTCCAGCAAGACAGTAACACCAAGGATACATCCAAGTTGTCCAAAATCTGGTTCATGGATGTGTTGTGGAATGTCCTTGAATGGCCCTTTTAGTCCATCATTAAAATCCCTTTGAAAATCTTTGTTGGGATTTCAAGTAAGCAGTGGCAGCACAGAAACCAAAGAATGTCAGTGAACTGGAAGCTTTTGCTTCCATTTCCCCAGTAAGACCCCTAGGGAAATTATTTTTTTTATTTTAATGTAATGACAATTAGGGCTGGGTATTGATACAGATTTCCCGATTCGATTCTGATTCACAAGCTTTCGATTCCAATCTTGATTCGATTCTATATCAATTCATATGGGAACATTTCTGTTACAATGTCCATCTTTATTACATATAAAATAAATTCTCTCCCAGATAATGGTTTTAATTATAATGGAACATTCTAGGCAACCCTTCTAGGTACAATTTGAAAATATTAATTTTACAAATTATATTTTATCATTAGTCTATCGTCAAATTGGTCACATTTTAGCTTTTGAAAATTTTTCAAATTCAGTATCTTCCATCAAATAATATCTTGAAATTGTATATATTATGTTGCATATATATTTTTTTGTTAAAGTTGTATTTTTTACTTGCATACTTTTTTACTTTTTTTCAAGTATTTACATTGATATGTAGAACGTGCTTAATCGGTACAGTCTCTAGCACTAGCGACATCAGCCAGTAAATGCATATAACGAGAGAAAATGTGTGTAATTTCTTTAGCGCATGTAAACAATGTGAGTTTAGAATTAAATGTTTCTTTCTATTTTTTTATCATTATTATTATTAAAAAATGTTTTATCAACAACTGACTGTAAAAAGGGTATTAAAAGAGGCATTATTCAATGACAAATGGATCCGTGGATCTTGTCTTTGGACACACAGAACGAGTTAAACCAAACTTTTACACAACTTTTTAGTCTCATAAAGTGAGATTTGGTTGCCCATGCGAGTGATTTACTTGCATTATATAGGGTTGCCACATGTAAAAGATCAATTTGGGATTTTTTGATGTCGAGATCGTTCAAATGAAGATTGCAATGCATTGGAAAATCTATATTTTTACCCAGCCCTAATAACAATAAGATTTTTTGTTTAATGGTATGTCACAATGCAAAAACAAAAAACAAAAAAAACATTGATTTTGAGCTAAAACATGACCAGGATATGTTCTTCACAGGTTTTGTGCGATTTACCCACATACTCTATTAAGTTATGAGTATGACCTGAATGTGATTATTTAACTGCTATTTCTACATGTTTTAAATGTTTATAAAGACTTTCATAAAGAACCTTGCAATAAACCCTTCTGAATTCCAGGCATTGCTTTGAAACAAGCAATGCATAAAAAAAGAGCATAAAGAGCATAAAAAGAAATAAAAGAGGAAAATCTCGAAGAGGGGGTTGGGCAGCACCATAAATATTCACTAGCACTTAATGGATGGGTTTGAAAGCTGTTGGTCCTCGTGTCTATTTGTTGGTGTTTTTAATGTTGCTTTTTTCCCCTATGTCTCATCTCCCTCATGCTCATTAGCCCCACACAGCACGCTGGGAACATCAATCCTCCCCGGCTGAGAAAAACAGCATCGCTGTCATTCGATTAATGGCAATGCTCGAGTTCCAGCCCGCTGCCAAAGACCTGTTCTAAATCACCACTTCTGCCCACAATGCTATTAAAGAATGGAATTTTGACTCGTTCATTTGTCCGCGGCATTCCAAGCTCTCATGTTCTTACGTTTGTCTGTCACAGTCAGTCTGGGACCACTGGCATACAGGACACCTTATGTGGCCTTATCCAGGGGCCCCCTCATGCAATTATGAGCAAATGGCCCCCTTAACACCTGGTATTAATGTGCATTTCACAGTGGCTGGATTGCGATCTAGAATTCCAATGCGATCTGATTGCACTTTCCTGCTCAACATGAAAAATGCCATAGGTTGATTACCTAAAAATTATGTCATTTACGAATGACAAAAAACTTTGACAAAGTATTTCAAAATGCTTTGTCATTTTCACTATTCTGGTCTATTGCTATATGAATGCAGTGTCTTTTTCACATTGTAATACTACTGTATTTCAGCCCACATACAAATGCTCTGGCATGATGTCACTACCTGTGGACGGGGTCCCCATCTCATTGTTAGCAGGGGGCCCCACAGACTGTCTGGGGTGAAGATGGTTCATTTGAACCAGACACGTGAGAACTTAACACAGTGGCCGACTGCCACTTTGACTGACCAAGGTCTAAGGTGGTTTTCATACTGGGCACGTTTGCTGCAGGTTGCAAGAGCGATTGTTCCCAGCTTTTCCGTCATCACAAACATGCACATGATTGAGAACACAACAGGTCACAACACTGAAAAAGATATTTTGTGGTGAAGTAAATATAGCAGAAAAGATTAAGTACTTTTCTACATTGAATAAGTTTAAGCTTGAACTTGAAAAAATGAAGTAAATCCTTTTTTTGTACTCAATTCAAACAAGTAAATAATTTATGCTATTGCCTATAAGTAAATATCATTTATGATTGTTAAATCTTAATATTGTTTGTTTGATTGTTAAATCAAAATATCTTTTTTTTTTTACAGTATGTCATCATGTATCAATCTTAAAACATACTACCTTTTCATATTTATTTGCTAATTTGAGTAAATTTCACAGGTAAATAAAATAAGTAAATTTGACTTAACTTTTCAAAGCTGGTGTTCCCAGCATGCAACAGGCTTAAATAATGAATAGGCTTGCATGGTTTCACTGTTTGCAAGTTAATTGTAATTGTTGATTTTGTTATTACGTTTGGTAACATCTTGTTTTGTGAAGTCTGAAGTTCATTTTCTACTCAAAATTTCTACACTTTCAGATATCTGTTGAAAGTGTTCAGGTCTGCATGTGCAGCACTACATCTTGTTTCTATCTGCATTAAAGCAAGTTTATGTTGTCTAATAGACTAAATAGCATGAATTAAGCTACCCTGTGGAAGGCTTCTGTGTCATGTGGTACATGACTATGCAGTATGTTAAAGCAATGAAATGCAAATATACTTTTAAAAGCATGGCTTAAATCAGTGCTGCATTACTTGAGTATAATGAACAAAGTGTGTGTAAAATTTACTTGAAACAGAGTATTGCAAAGCAAACTTAAGTTGAAAAATTATAATTAAAGCCACCAAGAATTGTGTGCAGCCTTTACTTGAAAATATGGTCGGTTAAATTTACTAGGTTTTTCTGTGTGAAATTGTTTGCTATTTTGTTTTTTTGTTTTTTTTATAAAGTAAACCCACAAAACAACTTACATATTATCAAGTTTTTCATGCAAACCATGCTCTGTTTTGGACTAAACTGCCAGTATAAAATAAGCACCATGAATTGTTGATTGCCACAAAGTCTCGCAGTCAAGACAGTTTAGAGGTTGATTTGATGTGCTTTGAAAAATGCCCCTAAATAGAGCTGGAGTAAAATGGCAAAAAAAAAAACAAACATTGATGTCCCCGTGGAGCCTCTTATAATCTAAATTTGTATTTGCCAATTTAATAACTCAAGCTATTTTTCAGCCGGTGTGTGCTCACAATAAGATGGTGTGGATTGTCAATACAGAAGTGGTGAGAAATAGAGAAATGGATTTCAGATTGTACATTTTATGTTCACATGGATAACCCAATACCCACAAAGCAGGTACATCCCACAGGCTGGTCTATAAAATAATCTGCCTCTGTAAAATCATAAAATATAGCTAACCGTTTATCAAGATAGCTCAGAAACCTGAGCATCTCTGTGGACCTCACAGAAAGGCACAAAAACGCATGATATGCAGATTATTCTCAATGTGCTTTAACCAAGTAGTGTAAATTCCATAATTCATAAACTCATTCTGAACATGGATTTATTCTATATTAGAACCCTGCCTAGTCCCTTTATGAAAACAGATTATAGCTTGCATATAGCACACCTGATATGCTAAAGCACTGGATCCATTTATCACTCACATTATTGCAATCAGGTGCTCGTGCCGGGAGTACAAGAAGGACGAAGAAATGGATCTATGATTGAATAAACGAGCAGCACTCTATAGAAACGAATACATTTTTACTAACCTCTCTGCCTGGAGCTATATGAAGACAGAAGACAGATCTAAGTATTCATATGGTGAAATTGGGTTTTCTTATTCTCTATCTAGCAAAACTGCAGAGTGACTTAAGAATTTAGTCATTTGTCTTGCATTAGAGGGTGATTTATCTTGCCTGCAGTGGGTGATGGTTCCAAGTTAAAAACTCCTCAGCATATTCATCATTACCAACATAACTGAGTAGTGTATCTACTGTATGTATGGACTGCTCTGAACAATGCCTTGCCATTTATCATAGATTTATAACATGTTCCATCATCATTTGTGTGGGTGTACGTCGATTTCTTAGCATTTCAGGTTCTCAAGCTTTATTTGCTTTTCTAATGGTAGAATTGATCCATTATGATGTCCCAGGCCAACAGACTGTACCAAGAGTATTTTTGATCACGTACATGCCGTGATGATTATGTACTGAAAGATGGCACATATTCTCTCTGCAATTTCTTTTGACTCTTTTGTTGTATAACATCTTGTGTTGTCATGTTGTTTTCCACAAATGATAAAACATAACCACTAAATTCATCCCACAGTATGATTGAAGCTCTACTGTAATTATTGCATTTACATCGATCATGGCTGTGCAGAGAGCTGATTTGCTGTCTACTGTCTACATAGGTAGCGGACTATATATACAACATAATGCAATCAAAAGTAACTGATTTGAGGCACTGTTCATAGACTTCATCTTCATTAACAGCCACTCACTGGAATAACACTTCTCACATGAAACGTAAAAGAAACTAAACTAACACACACTTGATTGTGACATTAGCATGTGCCAAAGATAATATGTTGATGCTTTTATAAGTCTCAAATTTTGACTACCGGCATAAAGTCTGGTCCACAAATGTGGAAATATAAGTAAAAATCGGCAGTGGCAGGTAACTCCGTTACCCTTACTGGCCACTTTGGCGAGTGGCTGTAGCCGGAGCAAACTTAACTGTTTTAATCTCATGTTCAGAGCTTTATAAGCATTAAATATGCTTCTCATATCTGACGCGCATCTCCTTGAGGCGAATGAAGCGTGCTTTTGCGTGCTGAGCATGCACTGAGCATCTTTCAAAGATTTTACACAGTATCATTCTCACTGTCCTCTCACAATTATTCTACTATATTGTCCTCCTAAGGCTCAATCTGACTTTTTTTCCGAACTCAGTGAACTGTTGACTCTTGCCTGTGCTTCGTCATCTCATGTACTCCTGCATGGTGACTTTAATATTCATGTGGATACAGTTTGCTCTAATTCATCTCAACTGTTGTCTGTTTTTGACTGTTTTAATTTGACTCAACAGGTGTCTTTTTCTACTCATACTCATGGTCATATTCTTGATTTAATCTGTACATTTGGGTTTGATATTGCTTCAGTGTCTCCTTTTGACACTGGCATCTCTGATCATAAACTTATTGAATTTAGTTTTAGTCTACCTGCTCAGAACAAAATGCAATAACAAAATGATATCCTATCATGACCTTAAATCTGTCGAGACACATTATTTTCTGCTTCCATAGCTTCCTCTGCAATTTCTGATGTCTTTCATGTCTCCTGTCCTTCATTGATACTTTCTAAGTACCACTCTGTTATTTCAGAAATTTTGCATGAGCATGTTCCTATTAAGACTAGGTCTGTTCCCTCCTCCCACACTTCCCCCTGGTATACACCTGAGATCTGGGCCTTAAAAATCACTGGTAGACAGCTTGAGAGGCTTTATAGGAAAACAGGTCTTACTGTTTACCATCTAGCTCTCACTGAACACCTCAACGTATACTAAATTGCTCTGAACTCTGCATGGTCTAACTATGTCTCTACAATTATCAATAAAGGAAGCAATAGGCCCAAGGTTTTGTTTGACATGATAAATAAGCTCACCCAACCTCCAGCTCATGATGTCCATGCATCTGATGAGCTTTGTTGTTCTTTCCTGAATTATTTCCAGGAAAAGTTGAATGCTGTCCGCCAGTGCTTTATAGATGAGGCTTCAGATTTTAGTTTTATGCCAGACCACTCTTGTCAATATTTGTCTAGTTTTACTCCTACAAACCCCTCCTCTATCAGTGACTTAATACTGAAGTCCAATTCTTCATCTTGCCGACTTGATCCTGCTCCCACATCCCTCCTCAAACTCTGTCATTCTGTCATCTCCGCACCTATCTCACATTTCATAAACATACCTCTAGCTTCTGCTTCTCTCCCTTTACCACTTAAAACTGCGGCAGTAACTCCAGTACTTAAAAAAACCTGACCCTACTATTCTTTCTAATTTTCGCCCTATCTCTAACTTACCATTCATTTCCAAAATATTGGAAAGAGTTGTTCCCTCCCAGTTACAGTCTTTCCTTGTTCAAAATGATCTTTTTGACCCCTTTCAGTCTGGCTTTCGCCCACTTCACAGTGCTGAAACCACCCTTGTAAGGGTTGTCAATGACCTACTACTCACTGGTGACTCTGGTTCTCTCTCCATTCTTCTATTACTTGATCTTAGTTCTGCTTTTGACACTGTTTGCCATGAATTACTTCTCTCCCGCCTCTCAGATTTGGTGCCACTGGTGCTGCTCTCTCCTGGCTTTCTTCATACCTCACGGATAGACAGTTTTACATTTCAATGCACAATTATCAGTCACCTACTGTTTCCCTGAAATTAGGTGTCCCTCAGGGATCAGTTCTTGGACCTCTACTATTCATTATATATATACTGCCTTTGGGTTAACTCATTCGCCGCCACGGTTTCAATTACCACAGTTATGCTGAAGACATTCAAATATGTACAGCTTGTAGATCTGCTCCCACTCTCCAGACTGGTATCAACATGTGTAAATGAAATAAAAAAATGGCTTAATTCCATCTTCCTAAAACTGAACATGGATAAAACTGAAATCATTATTATTGGAACACCAACACTTATGAAAACAATTCCTTATGACTTTGGTTGTGATATTGATGGCACTTCATCAAACTGTCCAATACTGTAAAAAATGTAGGTATCATATTTGATCCCTCCCTCACTTTTGAAGCTCATATTAAATCTGTATCTAAAATTGCCTTCTTTCACCTTCGCCGCATTGCTCGCCTTCATCCCTTTATCAGTCTCAAAGACACCGAAACACTGGTTCATGCATTTATATCCTCACGTCTTGACTATTGCAATGCCCTCTTCATTGGTTTACCTGCTAACTCTATTGCTAGGTTGCAATATATTCTGCTGCTAGAATTCTTACACATACCAAGCGCTCAGCACATATTACTCCATTCCTGTTTGAACTTCACTGGTTAACAGTTTTGTTTTGCATCAAATATAAACTAATCCTGCTTACATTTAAATCACTTCATGGTCTGGCACCTCACTATCTTAGTGAATTGCTTCTCCCCTACAACCCGATCCGCTCGCTTAGGTCTTCTGGGTCCGGGTCTGGACTCCTTTCTATCCCTAGATCTTGCCTCTCTACTATGGGTGGCAGATCATTCAGTGTAGTTGCACCAATATATGGAATTCACTCCCCCGACTCTTTGCAGCATCTCTACTATCTCTGAGTTTAAATCTCAACTTAAAGCTTTTTTGTTTTATCAGTGTTATTTATCTTAATGTGTTATGTATTCACTCTCAATGACTGTGCTATCTGAACTGTGTCTTTGTGACTGTTCTTTGTTTGTGTATTATTGTGTTACTATTGTAAAGTGTCCTTGAGCTCTGGAAAGGCACTATATAAATTAAATGTATTATTATTATTATTATTACCACTAACGTGATAAACTTAAGAAAATCCAGTGCTCAGTGAATCAAACCAGTACCTTGTAAGCACGACTTTGTTTCCTGGCAGTGATAAAAAAAATAAAAAAATAATAGTGCTTTAAAAATGCCGTAAATTGCGTAAAGCCAGCTAATCAGATTGAATATTTAATGCTTTTCAGTTTTGTGTGCTATATGCATCATACAATCAGTGAACACACTGTCAGTCTACAGCACAAACATACAGTACAAATTTTGAGCAAAACAATATATTTTAATTAGATAAAACTATTTAATTTAAATACTTGTAATGCCTTGCTGTACTGACAAGCAAATTATTTTAATCATGTTTGTTAGATAAGGAAGACATCCAAATGTGCAGTGTTGGGGGAACTCCACGACCGGGGTTGGATTACTCAGGGAAAGATGTCTCTTCTTGTAATAAGTATTCTGGGCTGTGAGCCTCCATTGCTTTTGACCCTCCATGTCTTAATTGCGGCCAGCTGCTGGTGACAAAATGCATTTGTCTACTTGTCTGACTGGATTTAACCTAAACAATATAAATAGCAGAGTGGCCATTTTACACATTTGTTCATAGTCAGAAGCTAATTAAAAGACATCTGTTTTAATTAGAAGAGAGGACATTTTCCAAATTATTTTTTTTTTTTTTTTTTTCAGTAGAATTTGGTTGCAGCTGCAGATTATTTTTTATTATTATTATTCATTCCTTCTGTAAATCAGGCTTGAAGAAAGGTATTCCAAGTTTATAAGGTTGGCAAAAATCTAAATGACCATCTCGATGAGCCGTGAGTGGACATACACACTAAGAAACTGTCACTAGACATAGATGGAAATCTGTTAATAAAAATCACATTTAAAGGAATAGTTCATCACAAATGAAAATTGTTAGCGTTTACTCACCCTTGTGTCATTCCAAACCGCTGTTATTTTTCCTTCAAACACAAGCAGAGAAATTTAGAATAATTTGAGTAATTATTCAATGGAAATTTGCAGCTCAGAAATCTAATTTGCATTTGCGCAAATTCAGATATGGCTTTTTTAGATGCATCGCACAAGTTTTTATGTCATTAGTGGCAAGCACCATTGATTGTCCCATGTGTTGTAACAAAGAGCTGCATGCAGGTTTGAAGAACAATAGCTGGTTTAGATGGAAACATAGCTACTGAGATAAGTAATTATCTAATTATTGAATTATTAATAATTATAAATGTCTGTCTGTTCCTCAGACAAAGTTTTTTATGGTTCATTAGACTTATCAAATGCACAAGTCATTTGGACTACTTTTATGGTGCTTTTTTTTTTCCTTTTTGGAGCTTGACAGCCATAGTAACTATGAAAATTTGTTGTATGGAAAAGAGGAGCACGCAAATTCCATGGAAAAATAGCAGCATACAAGTTTGTAATGGCGTGATGTAGAGGAAATAATGGCAGAATTTTTAATTTTGGGTAACTATTTAGTTAAAGCTGAAGTAAGTAATTTCTGCATCACTAGCACCACCAAACGGAATTGCAAATATAAACTTTGTTTTCAAAACAGCTTTCTAAATATGCTCCCCGTATGCCATTGGTCAATGAATGTGATAGTCCCACCCTCAACTCATGCCATTGGTTGAGTAACGTTGTTGGGGTGTTGTCTAAGCGGGTCGCTCAAAACAAACAGAGGAATTTTCAAAGCGCCACAGAGACACAGTGCCTACAGTTAAACCTATGAATGGCTTACTAATAGTTGTCTCTGCAAATTAAGCAGGGATAGGAGAAAGTCTTTTTAACACATTCTTCAGCTTTAAGTACAAGTTTATCTGCTGTTCAGCTTTTAGTCAACATAATAATACTTAGGCTATGCTGTATTTTATAATAATAGAGAATGTTATTTTTCAATATCATAATAATATTGAATGTTATGGCATTCAGAGTGCTGAAAACTAGCAATATGTAGCATTTAAAATGAAGTCTGTTACTTAAATGTTAATGCTTAAATACTTAAGATGAAACACAACTAATAAAAACATTATACAAGGAAATCCACATATTATTTGATGTAATATGAGGCGCAGTGTATGTCAGACTTTGACCCCAAAGCCACGGATGTATTTCACCTTGTCAGATTGCCCTTAAAATCAAATTTTTTTTTTATCCTTTACAATTTTCTGCACTATTCAGTTTGTGGCCCTTTGCCACTCGCTCTGGTCTACTGAGCTCTCCTTCTCCTTGCTAAGCACCCACTAAAAAGTCTTCTTGATGATATGGTACTCGTGTGTGTGTGTGTGTGTGTGTGTGTGTGTGTGTGGGCGGGTTTATGTGGTTTACTAGGACATTTTTTTTAGGTTACAAACTGGTAATTACAAGGGTATTATGCTATAAATGTGGTTTATGAGGACATTTCTAGTGTCCCCATAATTCAAATCGCTTAAAAAAACATACTAAACAATGTTTTTTTGAAAATGTAAAAATGCAGAAAGTTTTCTGTGAGGGTTAGGTTTAGGGGTAGGTTTAGGTTTAGGGGACAGAATCTATAGTTCGTACAGTATAAAAATCATTATGTCTATGGAGAGTCCTCGTAAACCACAAATACCAGCATGTGTGTGTGTGTATGTGTGTGTTCATACTTTCCTCAAGGTAGGCAAATTTAATAATGCAGACATTATGCAAATGAACTAATTAAATAGAAAACACATTGCAACAAAGCAGATGCCTCCAAACATGTTATCTTGTTTGTAACATTTATAAATACTTATTCACAAAGCCTGTGCTGTTTATCACAACAGACTAATGAAAAATGAATTAAAAAGCATGGTAATTAGCTTATTATACCCTGGTAGAGTTCAGCACAGTGTGAAATCCTTCTAATGGTAGATGATTTGGACAATAGATGATATAGTTTGTTTATCAAAGACATGCCCTTAAAGAGATAGTTCACCCAAAAATGAAAGTGATCTCATAATGTACTCACCCTCATGCCATTCCAGATGTGTATGACTTTCTTTCTTCTGCAGAACACAAACAAAGATTTTTAGAAGAATAACTCAGCTCTCTTGGTTACAATGCAAGTGAATGGTGGTCAGAAATCTGAAGGTCCAAAAAGCAGACAAAATCAAGGTTGTTTAAACTTTATGTGGCTTTTCAAGGAGACACCAAAGCATTATAATGTCACATCACTGCCGCTTCTCTGTACCTTCTCTTTTATATTTCCAGATTTTTATGCTTGCAGTCCACTTTAAACTGTCATGTCACTTGTCTTCATGCTGAAAGCTCTGATACATTAATAGCGAATGATCACACATTGCAAAACTATTGGGAAAGGATTGTGACAGTCCTCTGTTTTACTGTCTTGATGTGTGACTTTGATTTTTTTTTTTATACTTTTAAATATATTTTAAAAAGGACTTCAAAGATCAGTGACAGTTTTACATCTCTTTTTGCATCTCTAATTCCCACCTTTTATTAACACGCAACTAGACATTCCTATGAAATAATTGTATATCCATGTCAAATTGAACAATTTAAACAGGACAAATATAGATAAAAAATAATTAAAAGAATAACGTATATATATATATATATATATATATATATATATATATATATATATATATATATATATAAATCTTTAATTTCTTCAAAAATGCCATTGTTTTGATATTTTGTTATATACTGCATTTTTTAGTGAGGTCGAAGTGTCCAATATTTATTTAATTTTTTTATTTTTTTGGGCCACTGTACAATATGTTGGATCGGCAATCTATACACAGTGCCTGATGTTTTGTTCATTAAAACAGAGCCAGTTGTGCTGGGACTCGAAATATGTTGCTAATGCGCACCCAAGGAGAGTACAACTTCACAAACTAACCGTGCAGATGGCCAAGTTTGTGACAGCATATTTCAGGAGGGAATTTGCAGAGGACATCTGACAAAGTCATCTTCAGTTTTAAAAGTATGAAAAGAAGCAGTCTTAGAAGTTTAAAGATGCATGCTTGGTGGAATTTACAGTAACACTTGCATGATTTAGGAATGTTATCAAGGAAAAGACCACAAGCTGACAGAAGATTGCATTGTAATGAAGTGATATGGAGGGTGGTAGAGCTTACCTGTCTCAGGTTGTGACCTCAGCTTTACTGAATGAACGGGTTTTCGATTAAATGTTCCTTTGTTTGTTTTCTTGTAATTACAGCATGTTCATGTCCATGTGCTGCCGAGGAAGTCTGGAGACTTTGAGAAGAATGACAGCATTTATGATGAGGTGAGGTTCATGTGTCATACACACTCCAGTTCACACGTTTCATGTACTGTAAATACATGTAGGCATCATGCACATTAAATTTTCTTTGCAGATGTCATGAAAGGAACAGTTTACCAAAAATAGAAAATCTTGTCATTATTTACCCACCCTCATGTCATTCCAAAGCTGCATGATTTTCTGTGGAACACAAAAGGAGATGTTTTGTAGAATGTTCACAGTGCTCTTTTCCATAAAATGAAAGTGAATAATAATGGACATTGTTGAGCTCCAAAAACGACTCAAAAGCACCATAAAAGGAGTTCATGCGACTCATGCTCTATATTCTAAGTCTTCTGAAATCATACGATAGCTTTGTGTGAAGAACAGCCACTGGTAATGTCATTGCACATCTGCATATTCAAACTGGCAGGTAAAATTCAGATATGAGATGCGAGAATCAATGGCATTTGGCATCAATTATATCAAACCTCATCAAAAACTCATCTTTGTATGCCATATTTGAATATATGCAAACACAAGATCTCCTTTTGTGTTCCATGGAAGAAAGAAAGTCATACGGGTTTTGAATAACTTGAATATAGCTTGAGTTATTAATGACAGAATTTTCATTTTTGGGTCAACTATTTCTATAATGCATACTAAAACTTTTGATTTAGTGTTATTTATAAATGTACAGTGTACCTGCTGAGCCCATGGCCTAGTGATCTGGCATAATTATTAATCTGAATTTATTAAAGTGAATTACTCTCAGTTATATCATGTAATCAATGTTTAATCCTCCCATGTGTTTTATTTCCTGTATCTTTTACAATGGCATTTTAAATGTAATTGAAATATGTGCTTACTTATGCCAGTTTATATGAATATTCCACTCACCCATTTATTAAAATAAGCCTTGCTTATTTAATTCCCATAAGTGCTTGGAGTGAAATGGGGCCTTATCACCAGTAGTCGACTACTGTATGATAAATTAACTTGTTTTTAATTTGTATGTGGCCATGGGGGTTATTGTGAAGTTTTGCCATATATATTTTCTGCATCATGCACTGCAAATGAAAGATATGTTTCTCCTCCAAGCTTTTTTTGTTTTCCAATAAATAATCAGTGATGGCTGTTTGACCTTACCTTATACTGTTAAATGTTTTATAAGCTAAACTAGATGCATTCACTTACTCATAAAGCTTATTTAAGAGGCAACAGGGTTCAAACATCCCACTGCTACTGAAAATTACTGAAGAAATGTTTCACAGGTCCCGGCCATCCGGTTCTACTGTGGTAAATGAAACTGGATGTAGTTCTTAACTGAAAAGAACTACATCCAGTTCTCTTGAATTGTTACATTTCAAGCCAAAGGTTTTCTGTGGCCATTTAGTTTTGCACTGATATGTGAAATGATAAGTAAATACTTAAGCTAATCAAATAGTACAGTCATGACACTTTCACAGGTTTCTTCTCTGCCTATTTATGGGTGAATCCCATAACATCTGTCAGCAAGGGTTACATTTTGGAGTTGGGGGAACCCTAATATTGATATATACTGGGGGCCATATACAGTACATAAAACACGTATATTTTCTAAATAAAAAAACAATAAAATAATAAATTAAAATTTAGATACAAATACATACAGATAAATACACAAATTTCACTAACACCTTTGTGGTATACAGTGTGCTGGTCCAGTTTTCAAAACAGGGGCACATTTGGTTGTACCGTATCTTATTTTGTGATTTGACGGAACGGAGAGCAGAGCGAGGTGGAGTGCACGTCTGCTTTGTGCGGGAGAACAGAGAATGTTCTCCCGCAGTGCAGCACAGAACAGTGCAGCGCTAAAGGAATATGTTGCCTCTGCAGGCTCTACTATCGTTATTTTTAGCTAGTAAACTCTCTAAATGCAGACAGCATGTGTGTACTGGGCCAGACAAGCATGGCATACAGGAAATGGGGTGGATTGACAAATTATAGACTATAAACTGCTTATATTTATTTATTTTTTCTTTCTTGAATTGATCAGGATCGTTCCGGCCCAATTTAACCTCTGCCTGTCCAGAGCAAGTCTGGGTCATATTTCAACCCACATAAAAAGAAAGAAATATGAAATAAAAAAAATAAACACTATTTGGGGGATCGTTAAGATTTTTTACATTGTAACATTATTTTCATGACAATGAAAAAAACAATTCCCTAAATTTGCATACCTGTTATGCAAATAATCTATTTTGTTCTTTGGCCAAAAATAAATAATGGTAGTATACTGTGTATAACGGTAGTGTTTTTTATACTGCATTTCATTTATGGTTATTAGCTATCAGAATTTAATAACAATCACTGTTGAGAATTTAATGTGAATACACACACACACACATACACACACACATATGTAGGTGCGGCTATCCTTAAGAGGACTGTCCATGGACATAATGATTTTTATACTGTACGAATTATAGATTCTATCCCCTAACCCTCACAAAAAAAACTTCTGCATTTTTACATTTTCAAAAAGACATTGTTTAGTATGTTTTTTAAGCGATTTGAATTATGTGGACACTAGAAATGTCCTCATAAACCACATTTATAGCATAATACCCTTGTAATTACCAGTTTGTAACCTAAAAAAAAGTCCTCGTAAACCACCCACCCACACACACACACACACACACACACACACACAAAACACCCAAATCACACACTTAACTTTTAATTTTTAGACTGTTACCTTGTAATACTTTAAACCAATATGGCAGAATAAATCTTCTAAGAGATTATGTGTTTAATCGTTAGCCAGACTCCATTTTGTTAACATGACTAATGATTATTCCTGATAGGTAATAAAAATGTTTTCTGCTAAATTGCTGTTAGATTACAGTTATTAGCATGTGTAGTATAATGACTCATAGCCTCTATATTATTTATCCGGAATGCGACAATAAGATGATGGCTAAATTAGAGGTTTAGAGTAACCTTTTAATTAACATTACAGCAAAAGTAAAGAAATTATTTTAAATGTGTAGGCACTGTAGCCTTCATCTTAACAATGGTGTTGTGAAAGTGAAAAAAATATATGAATAAAACAAAATATATACACTAAAGTTCAAAAGTTTGGGGTCACTTGCCTGAAATGTTTCTCATGACCTTAAAAACCTTTTGATCTGAAGGTGTATGCTTAAATGTTTGAAATTAGTCTTGTAGACAAAAATATAATTGTGCCAACATATTAATTTATTTAATTACAAAACTAAAATTTTATTTAAAAAAAAAAAAAGTTTTTGAACCGAATAATTAAGAAAAGCAGCCACTAAGTGCCCAACATAGATGGGAACTCCTTCAATACTGTTTAAAAAGCATCCCAGGGTGATACCTCAAGAAGCTGGTTGAGAAAATGCCAAGAGTACATTTCTGCAAAATCTTGGCAAAGTGTGGCCACTTTGAAGATGCTAAAATATAACATAGTTTTTATTTCTTTTGGATTTTTTTAGTCACAACATAATTCCCATATTTCCATTTCTATTATTCCATAGTTGTGATGACTTTACTATTATTCTAAAATGTAAAAAAATAAAATAATAATAATTAATTAATTAAATAAAATAAAGAATGAGTAAGTGACCCTAAACTTTTGAACGGTAGTGTATATATATATTTGTATTTATTTAAAAGAATTAACATATTAAAAATATCATGCCAGAGATTTTTTGAAGAGATGAATGGCACTCTTCAGACATGCTAGTCTCTCACTTTCATACCCTGAGCAAAGCATTGTTTAGTCAACTAGACAAGATTACCACTGGGCAAATTGACAACAGGAATGCAGTAAATGCCAATATTGCCAAAGCCATGTTTGGACATTTATACATTTAGGACACTCAATTGCCTCCACTATATTGACAATATTTGTTTCCATACAATAAACTGCAAAAAAAAAAAAAAAAAAAAAAAAAAAACACTTAATGTTGTTTCCCAAATGGCAGCATTGTGTAATAAGGTGATAAAGAGCATTAATCCTCATCCTTACTCATATGGTATGATCTCATTAGGATGAATGGCTTGTGATGTAGTGACTTTTATCTCAGTTTTGATAAAATTGTCTGCTAATGAAATTTAAGTGTAAATGTAAAAGGGATAGTTCACCCAAAAATGACAATTCTGACATCATTTACTCAACCTCATGTTGTTCAAAACCCATATGACTTTCTTTCATCCACAGAACACAAAAGAAGATGATATGCAGAATGTTTATGCTGCTTTATTTCCATAAAATAATTGGGCAATGCATACTGTCACGCAAACACACTCCATAGGGACGCAAGCATCGACCAAAACAATGACGTAACGTACAAAGAGGCTGAACATGATTCACCAGCATCATGCAAACAGATGAGGTAGCATAATTAAAATTACACAGTTATAATTGTTTTACTACAAACTTTATTTGACTCTCCAGTGCTGGAACAGGGCTAAAACAAAGTGTGGATATAGGTTTGACTATGCGAGACTGTAGTTTGAAGTAATCACTTTTCTTTGCATGATACATTGACTGCATTTATACCATAGCCTATGTCAGCGTTAGCTAGCCAGCCAGCTTTATCAATAGCTGTTAGCTAAATTTGGTGGATCATGACAGTAGCTGTTTATAAAATAGATTGTACATTATAAATATGTTGTCACAATTCAGTACTGATGTGATTCCATCACAACTGTCATTTTGATATTTCGATGTGCTATTGTTTTATAATAATAGAATGTATATTTTCTGCATAACCAAGTTACGTTACACTAATGAATGGAGCTTTTTGCATCATCTTGAACATGGTCTAGCATTCATTTAATGTATTATTGTAGTTTACCTTGCTAAATAAATACAGATTAACATTGACATTAACCTGATTTTAGTATAAAGAGAAGATCGTTGAAATGATTTGAAAGTTACGAAACAAGGTTGCTTGCAATTCGTCAGCGTTAGCAGGCAAGACCAAGTTAGCTAAAATTACATAGATCAATCCTTATGGCACTATATTACACATGCTTTGCAGTTATGTAAGCTTACCTGTCCAATAAGAAGAACGCCAATTCAGGGTCGGTTTTGATCCCCAAAACCGAACGAAGTTTCCTCCAGGAATCAAATGCCCTGCCGATGTTCACTCTAGTTTTCGCTCGACCACGATCGCGTTCCCGCTTAGCCAGACAGGATGCAGTAGATAAATGTTTTTTTTTTTGGCTTACTCTGAGTTTGTGTAGGAGTCGGTGTTGTGTTGCGAGCTGGCCGTTTGCTGGATTCCATCTCTAAGATAACGTTACCTAGTGTTGCAGACTGTTGTTGCTGTTGACTAGCGGAAGAGAAGCTACTGTCTGAGGCAAGGCTCTCAGGAGCGTGCAGAAACGTCACATCCTTTGGATTTTCCCGGCAAAACCGACCCGCTCCCTTTGCATGAAAATCAGTCTACAGGCTTTAATAGGCAACCTAGGAAGTCCGGGAAGGGCTCATTTTTTAAGTTGTGTTACAAGCCGTTCACACTTTGGCAAAAAAAAAGGCAAATATTACATGGAAAATTTTACATATTGCACCTTTAAATGAAGTCATTTAAGTAAATATCCTCAAAACATTATCTAAAACACAACATTGGTCTTATTTTGTTAAATAAAGTGCTGCACAACAGAGCATCACTTTAAATATGAAAACATTGATGAAAACTTATATTCAGTACAACGGCACTCTTGCTAGAGAGAGATATAGGTTCAACATACTAATATTAATAATAATAATAATACAAATAATAATAATAATTATTATTATTATAATTATTATAAAATACATTTTAGTAAACACTAGTGATATGTTTCTGTCGCAGTTTCTTAAATTTCGCGAGTACAGCTTTTATTTTGAATCAAACTTTTATTTTGACGTGAATGCTTTTCCGGTTCTGTGTTTTGATGATACTTCCGGAAAAGGTGTTGGTTATATGACCCAGTGAGATTATTGAACCACAAAATGCTGCAACTTAATTATATAAATATATAGTCTTCACATTGAATCTCTTCTGTCACCTATTTTAATAAGCACAGATGCTCAGTGTGGTGTTTTGATCAGTCTGTGTTTTCAGCATATGAGCAGCTTCACACATTCACTTTGCAATGCAATGCAGATACAGACTGTATATTTATTTAATTAAATCACATCCATTTGCGGTTTAATAAGGACATTAGGACATTTCACAATTTTAATTGGATTAATTGTCCATTTCTGTGTAAAAAAGAGTGTCAAATCATGCACTCAAATGAGTCTGTGATCACAGGAATTAAGTCAGTGCTCGGTACTACCGGTACTGTAGAATCACTGGTATCATTACAACTTTTTTATTTTAGTATCGACTTGGTACCGAAGTACCAGTACTTTTGACATCACTAGTCCAAAATTTAGGTTGTTATTCGCTGAAAATAACAGCGAAGAAGCTCTCAAATGTTATTGTCATTTGTGTATATTCAAACAAGCCCATTACACAATTGGCATCAGGCCTCAGGCATCAGAGTCAGGCTGTTTATACAGCACAGTTTACAATAGGACTCCAGCGTGCAGTTTTATTTGTCATTTTGTTGAGACAACGTGACATGCTAAGGTAGACTCCTGTAGTGTGGTCATAAAGAGCCTGACAGCTCCTGTGTGAAAGATTTAGTCTTCAACAGAACCTCTGTGCTCCTAACTCTGATGTACCTGATGGCATTTCCTTTGTCCATTGCAGTCTCACCTTGCCAAATAAAAGACTGTCACTGCATATCAAACTTGTTTTGTTGAGCTTTTCTTCCCTTCTTCTTTCTTGTTCTCCTCTCTTTTTATTCCTTTATTCTTTTCTTTGAATTTGTCGACTTGTCAGTCGACCTAATGGCAGTAGAAGGCAGTTTATTCATTTCTCAAGCCACTTAATAATTCAAGATTGAAGTTTCACCAAAACCTGTCACTGCAACAGAAGCATTGAATAGGCTTCTGCATTGGACCGATTCCAAGAAACAGGACTTTATTTGTTTTCCATTTCTCGTTTTTCATCCCTAATGTATTAAACAACCATTTGCTAAATGGTGTGTTGAATGATGCCACTAAGCTCGTAGAGAAACATAAAATAAAATAAAATAGCAAGAGAAAGGTTCCTGGTTCCACGAAGCACTTAATCTTAACAAATCCATCCCCTCAGTAAAGGTCAGCGGTTTTAAGAAATAAATGTTCTGACCTTTTTTTAATCACAAGAAGAAGCGCAAAAGCGATGCAGTTCAACAGTTGTGAATCTAAAAGAAGACCAAAAGAGTTAAGCCTTGAAGTCTCTCACAAATGTTTTTAAAGTTCTTAACAAAGCTATTCATTCAACAGTGTGTTTTTTTTTAATACTGTTCCTTATGATATTAGAGGAATAGTTCGCCTTTATGTCATCATTAACTCACCTTCATGCCATTCCAAAACTATATGATTTTCTTTCTTCTGAGGACAACATATTAAGTTGAAGAATTTCCATGCTGCTCTTTCCATACAAAGAAAGCATTTATTGACCAAGCTCTATTCCAAGTCTCCTGAACCCATACACAGACCCAAATTTAAATCATAATTCACTGAAAATGTTGCTCCTAGCTGTAGCTCTTAAATCTCATTTGGACTTTTGCATATGTAAACTTGGCTTGCGCGATCAGTTAGAATGCATACAACAACCAATTGCATTTGCTTTCAATGACTTCAAACCTTTGAGTTTTTTTGCACGCCATATTTGACTATACATGAACACAAATCGATTTTCAGTGAATACCAACTTAAATGTTATCATGTTCCTCAAACAAAACTATCGTTATGGCTTCAGAAGACTTGGAATATAGCGTACAAGTCATATGGACTACTTTTATGATATTTCTTATTTATTTTTGGAGCTCGACAGCGTTCGTCCCCATTCAATTTCATCAAAGAGCAGCATGAATGAACAGATTTTTTTTTTTCATTACAAAAAATAAAGACATTTATACAGGTTTGGAATGACATTAGGATGATTGTAAGATGACCTAATTTTCATTTTTGGGTGAACTATTTCTCTTGGCTGGTTCTTGTAATGTTAAAAGTGTAATCCAGTTTTCTGATCTAAGATCTAATGAGATTGTTTAGTATTTAGCCATCTTTCTGATTCAAAACATAATAATGTGATTGCTCTGCATTGGCGATTAACAGGAAGCCATCATTGTCCATACAGGTATAAAAACTTCTGCATCTTAATTATTTATTTTTTATTTTTTGAGAAAGAGCACTCACCGAAAGGCTACTTAATGAAGGAGATATTAAAAAGACAGAGTGAGGATTATAATCGCACTCCTGCCAGTCTATGCTTGAGAAAAGTTAAAGATTTGTTCTAGGTTGAGACGGCCGCTCCTGTTAGATTCTGCCCAGGTTTCTTACTCAAAGAAATCTAAATTGAATCATCATGATTTTACCTTTCAGTTTCTAGAGAGAAAAAATAATTATTTAAATTATGATGAAAAGAGATCACCTTAACTAAAAAAAACTGTAATGGTGAAGTGTGTAATTGCTGTTAATTGCATTAGCAACAGCAAACATATTTGCAAAACTTACAAGATTATTACATTTTTTTTTAGATAATATGAGTTTTACTTGCCTGTGCAAAAGTAAATTTTTTAGTGTGTTGCTATGTGGTTGCTTGGGTGTTCTGGATGGTTGATATTTGCTAGGGTGGTTACTGTGGTTGCTTACTGGCCCAAGTGAAAATTCCTCAACCCAAAGTTCCTATGATGTGGTTGTCCCTAGGTATGGCATGAATGTCCATGACATATGATATATTATTATTTTTATTAATTTTTTACATCCGTCAGGGAAAATTGTAGGTCTGCTTGCATAGAAAAGTAACACCACAGCTCTCTTAATCAAGCTGCAGAATTTGGAGTATCATTCATGTCTGTAGCATAAAAAATGTAGGATGAGTTAAGGTAAATGCTGAAGTTTAATACTTAGGGTTAGGGGTTTACATGCACAGCAATATGCTGATAAAAAAATAAATAAAAAATCTTTGTTACACTTTGTTGTATAGTATCCTAGTTACAATGTAATTACACAATTAAGTATTGAGTAATATAAATAACAACATAAACTTACTATAGATTTATGGTTAGGGTTTTGTTTAGGGTTAGTTGCTTGTAATTAGGAATAGTTTTCTGTTATTACTACAGTCATTACATGTAATACATGTAACAAGGACATTGTAAAATGAAGTGTTACCACATTCTTAAACAAAAAACGCTTATTCAAATATACCAACAACGTAAGAAACCTGCATTTACATGAGACAATGATTTCAAGCATTATCCCCTGCTTTTGATATCAAGATGTAAACGTAAACATAGGCACAACATTTGTGCACATTGTATATGTCGGTTAAAACACTGGCAAAGGTGTTTTCATGCAACGCTAATTTAAGGTAATGGGAAAAATCTGTATTTGCTTAAGCCGATTATGACCTTAAACATTGTTGGCATATTAAGCATAATCGGTGTAAGAACATGCATGTCAACTCGTTCATTGTTCAGACAAACAAGTAGTGCTGCCCTAATTGTTTGATCTAGAAGTCGACATGTCGAGCTGCTCAAACAAACAGAGAAATGCTAAGTGCCACACTGTTTACACTGTTCAGGGAAATCAGCCTACAAATGTCTATTAGTTAGTTAGATTAGATTTAAGTTTCTGTATAGCAGAAGGTATTTTAACATTAACATAAAACACACATATCACCTTTAAAAGATCCCCTGAGGATGATTTAAACTGTTTGCTATAAATTGAGAGGAAATGGTGTGTATATACACCGATCAGCCACAGCATTAAAACCACCTGCCAACTATTGTGTAGGTCCCCCTCGTACCGCCAAAACAGCGCCAACCTGCATCTTAGAATAGTATTCTGAGATGCTATTCATCTCACCACAATTGCACAGAGTGGTTATCTGAGTTACCGTAGACTTTGTTAGTTCGAACCAGTCTGGCCATTCTCTGTTGACCTCTCTCATCAACAAGGCGTTTCCATCTGTAGAATTGCCCCTTACTGGTTGTTTTTTGTTTTTGGCACCATTCTGAGTAAATTCTAGAGAATGTTTTGTATGGAAATACCAGGAAATCAGCAGTTACAGAAATACAGAATGCTATTCTGAGATGTGAGTAGGTGCTGTTTTGGTGCATGAGGGGGACCTACACAATATTAGGCAGGTGGTTTTAATGTTGTGGCTGATCGGTGTATGTTTGTATAAAATGCATTTAGTCATGGGAATAGACAGTCAAAAGTGTTATGCTAGAGGTAATGTTAGTCCATACTGTAGGTCTCCCCCTAAATCCAGCTCAAAAGAGTCTCAGTGGATGCCTCTGAATAAGTCTCACTTATTTATCTCGCTGACTGTCCTTTATCTCTCTGATTTTCCTTTTAATTTTGTTATCTGCCTACGCAATCAATAAATCGTCCCCAGGCTTCTCTCGATTTCTAAAAGAGCTTAATTTTGTATGCTGCACAACTGAGAGACTTTAAAATAAAGTATCTCATACTTTCTCTCTCATTTCCTCTTTCATTTTTTTGTTCTCTCTCTCAACACTTATGCTGTCTGATAGCTTTGTTCATTAGATCGTTATCGATGGCTCCTCCTCACAAAGTACAATGGTACATAGAGCAAGCGATCATATTTGGCATGGGCAGGGGCAGCTCTGTTGTTATTTGGGGCGTGATTTATCGCCAGGCCCTCTTCCTCCTTGGCTGAGTTTCAGCGGAAAAACAAAGATGGGGAGAGGGCAACGTAATGAGAAATATCAATGCATTCTCATATTCCTGCTTGCCTTGACAGCACGCAATCCATCTCTCTGACACTCACCTAGTTAACATTTTTATCAGAGGGACAAGATTCGTCATTTTTTACCCCCTTCCTCTAGACAAGAGTATAAGTCTTCACTAATAGTTTAGATAAAGATAAAGAGTCAGTAACATTGCTGCACTACTACATGTGTGAATGATAAACAATGCAGCTGGCAGTCCGTTTCTTATTTTTACCCCTTATAGATCTTATAACGCTGAGTGTAACAGGGTGTAAACAGAGATTGTTTTACCGACCTGAAGGTATGGGGTTACGAAGAAGCTCCTGCGGTTGTGTCTGTGGCATTTCTGACTTTGGCGCTCAGTTGGGGTCGCCCTCCTCAGGGAAGGAAAGGAAATGTATCCTTGTTCTTTGTTTTGTTAGTTGAGTTTGAACAGACTTTGTAGTGACTGGCTGTGAGTGCTGAATGTGGTTACTGTGTCGTTCGAGTGGAGTCAGAAATTCCGTAATAACGAGTTGAATGAACAAGTGACAATGATACTCTAGTTACCTTGGCTGGTTAGCTTTGGCAGTTAGCCCCTGCTGCTAACTACATTATTATGTAGGCAAAAAGCATATTTTCAGTTGACAGGAAGTATATGCTGATGAAAGAATATTTTTGCTAACAACATATGAATCACAAAAATTTAAATATATTGTACATCATTTATATTGGAGGACTTTTAACATCTGAAATAGAGTTGTGTTTTTCCTTGTCTGTAACAAGTTGTATTATAAATGTAAGGGTTCTGCTATTAGTTTTGTGTTTTTTTCCCCTTTGTGGCAGAGCCCTGACATGCATGTGTTCTATGTCTATTTTATGTCTTGTGTTTGGATTCAGCCACTTCGGTTGGTTTGATTTATTTACTCGGTGGCTGAATCCAGGCACTTGTGTTTTGTCTCATGCTGTGTGAATGCACTTGGGTTTGTGTTTTCTCATTCCCTTGTGCATTCGTGTCTGTCTTCAGTGATAACCCCGCCCTCTTGTTTGCCTTGTTATCTGTCTGATTATTAGTTGATTGTTTTCATTTGCCCTCCTCGTTATCTCCTTGTTTCCTTCCCTATTTAACCCCATTGTGTTTTTTGTCTTGTACCAGTTCATTGTGGATGTTTCTGTGGATTTGTTCCCTGTTAGGTGTCTGTCAGTTGATTCCTGTCTGGTCCTGTCTCGTTCTGTTCCAGCCCAGCCCGTCATCTTGTTTGTCGCCCTGGACTTTGTTTTTTCCCCTTCAGGGTGGTTTTTGTAATATTTTTTGTTCAATAAAAGCCCATTATGCTACTCTGTGTTTGAGTCCTGCCATTTCCTCCACAAAACCTGACAATAAAGTGATCAGTCACATGGCATTTATGACTCAGGTGAAGAGTTCCCATGAAGCAAAGATGGCGGCACTCTGGTTGTGTACTTCTGAGGCTGCATGCAGCAGCTAAACAATTGCCATTGAGATAAATGTACTATATTGTCCATGTATAATTAAAAAATTTGGAATCAGTATGTTGACTCTGTCTGTGCTTACTGAATTTCCAAGCACTAACCCTATTGGCCGAAGCAGGAAAGGGTTTTTTAAATAAAAGGTGCAGTATGTAAGATTCAGAAACCCTTGTTATTAATGACACCTGTGGCCATTAACTGAACTGCAGCCAGCTACCTGTTGCTCATGCTCGTGCTCGTGCACACACTCCATTGGGACACGAGTGAGCGAGCATCGGCCAAAACAATGACGTAACGTACAAAGTGACTGAACGTGATCCAACGGCATCATGCTGACAGATGAGGTAGCATAATTAAAATTACACAGTTATGATTGTTTTACTGCAAACTTTGAGACTAAACTAAAACTATTTATCAGCTAACATAGCATACTGATACACACATACAGCTACATACTACTGAACTATACCAGACAGTTTACTGTTGCACTGCACTATTATGTTGCTCTATTGTATGTTTTCTATGTCATATGTTGTACTACGATCAAGAAACCAGCGTATTTGCTTAAATTTATCATGTATACCTGACTTTTAGTATAAGAGAAGAGAAGAGAAAGAGAAAAGAGAAGATCGTTGAAATTATTTGAAAGTTATGAAGCAAGGTAGCTTGCAATTCGTCTGCGTTAGCAGGCAAGATCAACGAAGGTCTCTCCAGGAATCAAATGCCCTGCCGATGTTCACTCTAGTTTTCGCTCAACCACGATCACATTCCCGCTTAGCCAGACGGGATTCAGTAGATCATTTTATTTATTTATTTATTTATTTTATTGGCTTACTCAGAGTTTGTGTAGGAGTTGGTGTTGTGCTGGGAGCCGGACATTTGCTGGATTCCATCTCTAAGATAATGTTACCTAGTGTTGCAGTTTGTTGTCGCTGTTGACTAGCAGAAGAGAAGCTATTACTGAGGCAAGGCTCTCGGGAGCGTGCATAAACGTCACATCCTTTGGATTTTCCCGGCAAAACCGACCCGCTCCCTTCACATGAAAATCAGTCTACAGGCTTTAATAGGCAACCTAAGAAGTCTGGGAAGGGCTCATTTTTGAAATTGCGTTACAAGCCGTTCACACATTGGAAAAGGCGAATATTACATGAAAATTGTTACATATTGCACTTTTAAGGGCATGTGTAGGGTTGCCAACTTACTACATGCCAAATACGGGACAGTCCAACTCTAAATACGGGCTTTAAATCCTGCGCGAGATGCAATTTAACAACAGTGTGGATGGACGCAAAGACGCGTTCGTTGTGACCGGCCCCAATACGCTTAAAATTAAAACCGCTTTAATACAACAACCATAAAGAACCGAATTTCTGTCAGTCTTCACTTTTAATAAACACATTTTGACAAAAGAACGAAGCTGCAATCAATAAAGTAAGACAATACTTTTCTGGCGCTTCTGTCATGTGTGGCATCCATGTAACATAGCAAACATCGTTGGCAACCCTATATGTGAGCTTCATTTTCCCGGTGAAACGCCCACAGAGGGGCACCAAAAGCAGGTTGTAAAGCGAGTTGTTATTAGCTGTAAATGATATAATACAGTGAAGAGAAATTTATATTTTATTAATTCTACCCCAAACCCTGACCCAAATTCTAACCGTCAGTGGAGTAAAAATGGAATCTTAGACGGAAAATGAAACCTGAATCGCACTTGTCACTGATTATATGAATATAATTACTTCCTGGTTTCAACCTGGGATGAGAACTTGGGTCGCCCAGACTGCAAACTGCAACGTGCCATCAGTTGTATCAAAGTAGAAGATAAACACACTTGAACCGAGGAAGAAATGTCTGATGGGAGATTCATTCATTCATGTCAGTGACTCAGAATAATGGGGTTGATGTTGGGGTACTGGAACATTTGGAAGCAATATGCCCACTTCCCTTGTGATTTATGTTTAATTATAACTCCTTTCAATTATATTATGGTCTACAACAGAGTTTATAGTCAGCTAATGTTAAGTTAATGACTCACCTTTGGCAGTTTGCTTTATGCAAAATAAGTAATTATTTATTAGAGACCCTGCTTAAAACATAGGTTGTGTAAAAGTGATGTAGGTGCATGTACTGTACTACAACAGTTATGCTTCTCTACTGGTACAACAGCTTATCTCAAGAGCTGTTGCTGTTTCACCCATCATTTACTTGTTTGTTTTGTTTAATTCTATGTTTTGTTTCCATTGTGGTGCTCATGCTGGCATTCACTGCTCCTTTTCTCATCATTTCCTGTCCTTTCTCAAGTCAAGTAATTTTTATTTGTATAACACTTTTCATAACACACATCGTTTCAAAGCAGCTTTACAGAAAATCGTGCATTAACAGAAAATGAAACTGTAATATGTATAAAGTCTTAGAGTTATCATTGTGTAGTTTGATCAAATATGATTTGTGAATTGTCTAAAAATAAATAATTAAATAATAATTGTATTTAGAACCCCAGTGAGCAGGCCGAGGGCGAATGTGGCAAGGAACACAAAACTCCATAAGATGTTAGTTAATAGAGAAAAATAACCCTGGGAGAAACCAGGCTGACCGTGGGGGCCAGTTCCTCTCTGGCTAAACAGCATGAATATAATGCCAATATTAGTTATTTATGTGCAGTGCAGGTCATGGTTTAAAATGAGTAAACTAAGTAAGTGTTAAGGGCCAGTGTTTAAACAAAGATTTTGTATGAACTGTAAGATTAATGACTAATGTCTTTGAAGTTCATCCTGGATTAACAGCAGAAGTTCACATAGATGCATTTTCCTTTATTAGTTGGCTGATGATGGCTTTTGTTGGCAATTAATTGATAGTCTATGTATTCCATTTTAAGAGTGTAATCCATCATTAGACCAAGGTGATGCAGGCAGAGATCAGTGAGGTGCATCGCAGTTCAACCAGCAGGTCATTTCGGTGAGGTCGAGCCTAAATCCAAGGTTCAGGCATTGGCATATGAATTATCCCTTGTATCATGGTTGGAGTTGGCATAAGTTCATCCTCTGAAGTCTGATTCGTAATAGACTGAAGTGATGTCTGGCTGGCACTGGCTGCATTTAGTCATCATCACTCAGAGACATGTAGCAGTGGAGTCCGACACCAAGCAGGAACGGAGCTGGATCTGGCCAGCTCTGGTAACCTCAGGATATGAATCCCAAGGTTGAGACAGGGAAACAAATAGAATAATATTAGTTAGATGCCATTCAATTTTTTGCAGAGTTATAGATCATGATAAATGTTTTTGGTTCCGGCAGACCTAACTAAAGCAGCCTAATTGTGAGTTGATGGATAAATTAGGTGTATGCCTGGTTAAATAGATGAGTCTTTAGTCTAGACTTAAACTGAGTGAGTGTGTCTGCATCCCAAACAGTGTTAGGGAGACTATTCCATAGTTTAGGAGCCAAATAGGAAAAGGATTTACCACCTTTTGTGGATTTTGATATTCTAGGAACTATTAACAGGCCAGAATTTTGCGATCTTAATGAACGTAATGGAATATAGCGTGGTAGAAGGTCACTTAAGTACTGTGGAGCTAAACCATTCAAAGCTTTGTACATAATTAACAAAATTTTAAAAGGTAGTCAATGTAGCGACGATAAAATGGGGCTAATATGATCATATTTCTAGTCAGCACTCTGGCTGCTGCATTTTGAACCAACTGAAGTTTATTTATTGAACTTGCAGGACATCCTCCCAGTAATGCATTACAATAATATTGTATTGAAGTCATGAACGCATTAATTAGTTTTTCGGCATCAGCAACAGAGAGCATGTGTCATAACTTAGCAATATTTCTGAGGTGGAAGAATGCTGTTCTACAAGCACTGGAAATTTTATTTTCAAAGAACAGATTGGTATCAAATATAACACATAAGTTCTTTGCTGTAGAAGATGATGTAACAGTACATCCATCGGCTTATTTTTAGAAGTTTTTAGAAGAATTGAGTAGAAGGAAATTTCTGGTCATCCAATCTTTGATTTCATTGATACACTCTGCTAATTTGGAGAATTGTGAAATGTCTTTACTATTACTATAAAAGTGAAAAAAGCCCCCCAAAAGAGAATAGGGTTATATTTTATAGCAGTGCTAGAAATAAAGTGTTAGCTACTTGCTTTGGTAATCGATATTATACCCCAATTTTATGTACTTTCTTAAAAGATGTTTTAAAAAAAAGTTGTTTTTGTAAGAAAGAGTCAGCTAAGTTTGCTAAAGTTATTTCAGGAAAAAAAAAAAAAAAAAAAAAAAAAATCTAATAATCTCTTAACTTTAACTAAACCACCATGAATAACCAAGTTATTCAGAGTCTACATCTAAGCAGCAAATACACATTTATAATGCAGGAGTTGTATTTAAAAGTAATCACACAGATGGTGGCAGCCCTGTTTTCTTAGCACTCTCTTTCCCAGTGCCAGGTGTTGATCTAAGAAAATAGAGAATGCTTTGTGGCACAACAGAGGGTATTATTAACAAATATCTGTCAGTCATGCCTCACTTCCTTCTTATTCTGTATAGTGCAAACTTTCCTTTTGAAAGCTCCCACTCTGGAAAATGGCATCTTTGGTATTTGTGCTGTCCACTGTGGTGCTTACAAGATAAATCAAACACAGATACTGTCAATATCCATAATGGTTTATCTACTGTAATACTTGCCCTTTTCTGTTTTATTTTTCACCCTTTCCAACAAAGGAAAGAGACAAACAAAAACAAACAATTTTTGAAATGTTATTTGACTGAGAATCTGTCATGTTGAAAAGTCTAACGTCAGTGCCAGAGTTCTGTATATTGACTTTAGCGTTTGCGTACTTTCTTTACAGCTTTCTGTCTTTGCCCTTTTGTCCCTTGTACTTCCTCTTTTCTCTTAAACCTCTGTGTGTCTTCCAACTGTCCTATTCTGAGGTAGAGATGGGCGATACCACTTATTTTTCTTTTCGATTTTATATGTAGTACTATCAAGGCCAATATCTACAAAATTCATACTTTTTAACAATTACAGATGTAAATGCGAATTAGCAGAATTATTATAAAAATAATTTTGTTCATAACTTATTATCAATGTTCATAGAACATGTTTAATACATTTTTAATTAGGGATGCACCGATCGATCAGCCACCATTCGACATCGGCAGATATTCGTCTTTAATCTATAATCGGCGATTGGCCGATCGTGCTTAGAGTCAGGGCACTTTTTTAATTGCAGAATGCACAAAATCACATAAACACTGCTAGTGTGATGAATGAAAACTTGCTCAGCCCTCAAAGCATGACATTGTGGCCACTGAAGTGTGAGTTATTGGCATTTTTAAGCTTTTACACCATTAGACATGATGTAATTCAGATGAATATGCCGGTTTGTTTTAAAAATGTCTATGAACTACATGTGTATGAATATTAAGGTGCCCATTTTCTAGAATCATGATGGTAGTAATTCTGGCTCACTGTACAGTTAGAGACGGAGAGGACAAAGATACAAATTAAACCACAAATAAAGATACGAATACAAATCGGAGCATACTTGATGTAACGTGAGTCGCAACAGTCAGACGGTGTGTGGAGCGATAGAGACAGCTTGACTGATTATGCGCACTCTCAGTTTTACTCACTCCAACATGCACACTCTTAATCTTGCATCATTCACTCATCTCAGCCTATTTTGTAAGATCCCTGATTAAAATCAGAGGTATACACTGCCTGGCCAAAAAAAAAAAAAAGTTGCCATTTGGATTTAAATAAGCAGATACTTAAGAGTCTATGATTGGATCATTATTGCAGTGATGAATATGTTTCAGCTGGCAACAATTCTTTAAACCCTAACTGATGCAGTGTGTAGCTTCTCATTTCTTAAACAACCATGTCAGATAACGTATCCCGTGGTCATGGAAAAGATGTTACTGTGTTTCAGAAGGGGCAAATTATTGGCCTGCATCAAGGAAAGAAAGGAGGTTGCTGAAATCAATGGAATTGGGTTAAGAATTGTCCAATGCATTATTAAAACCTGGAAGGATAGTTGTGAACCGTCAGCTTCGGGGAACAAATGTGGTCGGAAAAAGATCTTGAATGATCGTAGATCACTAAAATGCTTGGTGAAGTCACATTGTAGAAAATCAACAGCAGAACTCATGGCTATGTTTAATAGTGAAAGTAAGAGCATTTCCACATGCACAATGCGATGAGAACTTACAGGATTGGGACAGAAACTAATAATAAAAGTGATATTGTTAACATATTTTACAATTTTAATTTATTCATTAATTAATTATTTTTGTAGTTTTAACAGTGGTATTTGTAACAAGATGATAGTAAACACATGAAAGCATGGATCTTCTTCACTACCATGGTTAGATGTAACATGATTTCTATAAAACAAACTATGGCATTTTTGTAATTATAAACTGTAGACTTACATGTACACATGTAATAACAATAAATACAAAATATTAATATTTATAAGTTGTTACAAAAATGTATTATATTCCCTCACTTCCCTAATGTAGCCTATGACAAATTTAATAGAGCTGAAAATTGATATGATAATATGTATTATCAGTCTATTTCTGCCTAAAGTACAGTTAGTGTTACTATAGTAAATTCAAGGGTGGTGATGTAGAATTCTGTGCCAAATTCAAATGGTTTCCGCTTCTCGCACCTTGCTTCTCACTGATTCGCTTTGCGCTCGCATTGCTCTGTCCATTGAGCCGCTTCCACCTACAGAGCCATACAAGTGCATTAGCCAAGGGTTGTGCCTCCACCTGTGTATTTGACGCTGCTAAGCCAGATACTTCAGATCCGTCGGTAGACTTCAAAATTAGATGAACCGCGGTACAAATGCATACCAACCCATATAATTGAGAACCATCTGATATACTCCAAGTCTTGATAAACATTTTAATGCAAAAAGGAACTTTTTGCTGGTTGAATAGATTTGATTATTATTACTGGCAAATGCCCCCCATTTGTAACCTAATGCCCCCTTCTCTACTAATTTGCTCTCAGCACCCCCTGGCATCCTTTGAATGCCCCCTGGGGGGAGGTACCATTCCCGTTAAGAACCCCTGTATTAGAGTGTGCAACTTTTTTTTTCGGCCAAGCAGTGTATGTTTGACACAATACCAATAAGAACAGAAATAGTAGTTTAACCTTCAATAGCAGCACCGCGTCTTTAAGCAGTTGCTTAATAATTCATAGTCGTGGTGATTCATCTCAGTGACCTGAATCTTTTGAACCCGTTCCCCCAAAAAGTTTAGTTGAGATTTGTTTATTGATTTTTTCTTTGACCATTTCTGCAAATTACACCTATGCGCCAGCAAATGGTGCCAAATGACCAACTTTTACAGATTGAACGTGTGAAGTGCATTGAATCAAAAGCATAGTCATTTATGACCAAAACAAGTCTAATTATCCTTTATTAAAAATGTGTGTCCACAAATTTACTAAGAGACTTCAGCACTGCAGAGGGTTTAAGCATCATAAACGTTTCCCAACAAAAGACAACAAAGCATATCTATCATATTGTGAACTGCTGAGCACAACTTTTTATCAAGCTATACAAGAAAAGACAATAATAATAATAATATACAATAATAGCCTAAAAAATAATAATGAGTTCCAGTAATGTCCATATATCATTGTAATGTGAGGTTTTCACTCACTTTTATTCATAATTCATACAGCCCCTTTTCTTGTTGAACGAGATTGCTGAACTGAACGAACGACTTGCCTCCTCTCATTCAGCCAGTCAGCAGATCCTCGTTCATGAACTAGATGACTGATTCTTGCATTTCGTTGTGTTCCAGTACTGGTACAATGTATAATTATGAAGGTCTGTTGCATTAAAGCCACTTAATCATCCTCATTTGCTATGCATGGGGCTAGCCCATTGTCCTCTGTGTTAGTCAAGGGAGATCTGAAGAATGTAATGTGCAATGCGTAATGCATTTGCCTTTGCCCCTTAGTCGACCAAAAGCTTTGATCATATGTATGTCAAGCCGGAAGTTACCGCTCTTGACTGCAGACCTGTGTTTTATAAGCTAATTTTATTCTAATGCGTTGTTGGTTTGATTAGTTAAAGTGCACCGCTCATCATTTCAATGAAGTGTATGCCATTGCTTTGAGGTGTTTTTGATGCATTGGTTTGTATTAGATTACAATAACCCAGTTAGGAGTGGGCTTAAGGGGAAGGGACCAATCAGGTAGCGGGGAGTACGAATCTGGAGGGGAGTCAGACTTTGGCACGATATAGGTTAAAGTGCATACATACAGTATATGCACAAGTTCACAGAACTTTTTCAGTGTGCCTGATATCAACATAAAGTGTCAGATGAGAAGCACACCCATCTCTAAAGCTCAGTTAATACCTTTACTCCACTAAAATAACTAAGAATTCTGCTCTAAATGTAATTTGTGCTTATATTAAATGCAAATATAATTAGTAGTAACAATTCAGCATTTTTTTATTTTAGCACATTTTGTTGTTATACTTTTTTTGTGCTTTATTATAATACTTCAGCACACTGACATAATGATTAATTTATGCAGTTATGAAGTTAGAGCCCCTCTCCACAAAATACAGATCTTAATTACTGTAATAACGGGGAATAAACTGGGCACACAGACACAGTCAAAACTGATGCACTAAAATAGGTTAAAATTATTTTCTTGTTTCTTTTTTTTAATCAGTCAAAATGATGGACAGCATTTGGAATTATCCATCAATGTTTCAAAAATCGGTAAATGACGTGACTGAGAATTTTCTGTTAACGCAACCCCTGACATGTTGGGTTAAGTAACTGTTTGTGCCCCACCAGAAATAATGAGCCTGAGATGCCACTGCATAGTATTACTTCTTCAAAAATAAAGTACACAGTGAGAGTGAGCTTTCAGAAGGGTTTGAGCGTGTTTCATTGCAATCATCTTTTGATGATGCAGGTAATTATGCTAGAGACTGCAGAATGAGTTCTGTAGAGTAGTGTGTGGAAAAGGCCATAGAGTTGCTTTTAAGTTCACAAACTCTAGTAGGCTACTGAAAGTGTCACATTGTAAATCAGGATGCCATGTTACTGTAGATAATTGGCCAATGAAATGCTGTGAATGAATATGTATGCATTTATGTTACTTTACTCATGAGTTAATGCAAGCTGAGGTGTGTGTACATTAGAATATGTTCACCGATTGTGACCCATGCACTTGCTACTAACACTGTGTTGGTTTTAGTTGATTTGCATATAATTAGAATTTTCAAGGATGTTGCAATGTTTACATGGGAAATCTATAGTTACTGTAGAAACCTACAGTATGTAACCTTTTTAATCATGTATTAATTCACTGTTTAAAACACTAGCTTTCAGACCGATATGAATTTCCAGGCTGGAAACTAAGGTAATTCTGGTGAAGTTGGTTGACAAAGGAAGGTAAAGTAGGCAACAGACTTAAGAGGCAGTAAATGTTGTTTTTGATATATGGAGGGTGATAGGAAGGCAGTTTTTGGTAGTTATCAAAGGAACAATTCTCCTAAAAATGAAAATCCTGTCATTATTTACTCACTTTCATACTGTTCCAAAATTGCGTATCATTCATAGACCAGTTCATAAGCCATTATTCACTGACAATGTTCCCCTTTGCTGAAGGTCTGTAATGTTGACAATTACACATGCATTCATATTCAAAAATAGGGGAATGAGATTTGAGAGCTGCAGCAGAAGGGAGGATTCTCAGTGAATAATGACTTAAATTATTCAAACATTGTTCAAAACAGCTGCTCTTATCCACAGAAAATAAATAAATAAAACATCATACAGGTTTGGAATGACACGAGGGTGTGTAATAAATAGGTGAACGTTTCTGTTAATGTTCACTTTTTAATGGACTATTGAAACTTAAGTTTAAAACACACACAAAAAAATACACAACTTTGACAGAGCACAGTGTCTCCAAAGCAGGCAGAATATGTTCTGTCTTTATTTGTTATGAGTCAGGTTAGCTGGTGAATGGAGAGTGACAGGCAGAAGCAGAGACAGTCTGAGGGGATGATGGCAGCTAACCTTTCACAGAAATAATTTTTCATTTTCCTCAGCTGTGTCCACCACCGGCAGATCTGCCTAGGGAGAGGTGCGTGACGCATCCAGCAGCGGCCATTCCCTGCGGTGCTGGCAGTGGAACTGTAATTTGATTCCAGAAAACTCTATTGCCCGAGACGCAAAGTCACTGGCTGTTTCTCTTTAAAATCTCTTGTTATTTTTTCCTCCTGATATGATATGCTTTGACTTTTGGCATGAATGTACAATGAACTGAGCAGGTGGGTCTGTTTACAGAATCCGGTGGGAATGTCCATGGCCACATATGAGCATATCCGCCTTTTAATTTCTACAGGGAATGACTGCAATGATTTTTAATTTTTTTTTTTCATGGATCCGTATGGCCCTTTTCATGTTTCACAAGTCCATGCAACACTTTGATATAGAGATATGTTTAGCATTGGAAATTGCAATAGTGTGTCCCCGCTGGCTCTGTTTCGGGAATAGCAAATCAAATGTGTACTGTATACGACACACTGAAATTGTCACAGATTTGATTATGTAGCATTTACATAGATATGTAACTGAATGCTGCTCTAGAAATCTATACTCATGTGGCTCAATTATACACAGAGCATGCAAATGAAGCCTGGTGCCCCTCTTGAAATCAGAGGAACTGGCTATATTTAAGCAGAAAACTAATTTAAGAGCCACTGTTATACCGTACAGTGGGGTCCAAAAGTCTGATTCTATTTGTGAAAATTGTTCTACTTATTATTGACGTACGATTTTGAAAACTTGAATTGAAAAATTAACATTAATTTAATAATTTCTTAGGATTTGGCATGTCCCCCTTTATCTTTAATGGCATCGTGCACTTCCATTTGGTTGGCATGATGTACGAAAGTTTTTACAAAACCTGATGATCCATGTGATCTCAGCATGATTTGAGAATGTTCCAAAGAGCATCTTGTAATCAGAAATTTTGTATAATAGATTTAACGTGGAAAATGTCACAAATTTGCTTACAATTGATTGGTGACATTGATTGTAGAATATTAAAGGGATTATGTCATGAGGAATCAAATTTTCCTGGATATTTTGACATAAGAGGTCATTCTACTATAAAAACATTCTGTAGATTTAAGAACTCAAAACTTAATCCCCAATGCAGTAAAAGTATTTATTGAAACAAAGCTGCAAAAATGCCTCGTTTTCTACTTTTGCGACTTCCCTACGTTACTAGGGGGCTCATTAATTCATGACTGCCTCTACAGAAACAACATCAATGCCTACTTTACATCATTGCACCCTTGGCCTGCCCGCTGGCACTCCGCTCATACACAGAGAGAGCAGGACACCAAAGGGGACCTATCTGGACTATTTTTAATTATTTTTGTATATAAACATGCACTAGAAATACTCTTTGACCGTTGTCATGTATCTTGCGCCGCTTTTAAAAGATGCAGTGTCAAGTTACAACTTTGAAAAGAAGACGCCATTCTGCTTCATTCAGCTGGTGCATCTTACTGTTTTGAGTACAAATGCATCCTGAACACCTTCTTGTGCCCATCTGCAATAATTTTAATTGTTGGTGAATGTAAACATGCCATAGATTAATGTCTTTGACCATTTTAATGCATTTATGGCGACGTGTGCTTCAGTGCAAGGTGATAACTGTATGTGTGTGTGTCTAGTTCACCGTGCTTTGGACTATGTATGTATGTATGTTTTTTCTGCACATATCAGCGTGGATTCTTTGTGAACCAATCATAATACGATTCATGGAACTGTTATTGAAGGATGGGACAGTTAAAAACAATTGGTCCTGATTGCAAAACTGGAAGTAACCAGTTTCATTCGTGAATGTTTCAAATGTCATGACTGTTTGACAGTTTATGGTGCTGCTGTGTTTACAGTAAGTGAACAGTTTAATATATTCGGATGCAATGTGTTGGATGTGCGTTATGTGTAAAGCCTGAAATTTAAATTATTATTATGTTGGAGAGCTTGTTCATTCTCTTCCGACTGAGTTTCAAATATGGCTGTATTTGAGGGGCTGCATGATGTTAACCAATCATAATAGTGGATGTTTACATTGAAATTTTAAGGAGGCGTTAGGTAAAAAATTATCATTTATTACTGAATAATGACTGTTTTGGTGAAAATATACTTTGCTAACATTATCAGTGGACCTCAGGGAAGGTAATAAAATTATAAAAAATATGTCATGACCACTTTAAATGTTTATTTGTTTTACTTTTATTTTTATTTTTTATTATTCTGTTTACTTCCAGGTTTAAATTAGATTTTGAATCCCAGAATTTCAGTGTGGTCTCAGACTATTTTTAGGCCCGTAAATTGCTTGAACTTGCTGCCACATTGTTTGACTTGATTAAGAGATTGAGATATAATTTATGGTCTAACCTATTACTCTACCACCTTCTAATCCCAATAGCTAATATTTAAGATTAATTACGAGGACTACGAGAACCTTACCCACAATGTAATTGCCTGTTAAATTCATGAATATGTAAATGTATAAACTGCATATTTTTAAGGAGGGAAAGCCTATACAGTAGGTCCACTTTTAAATAGTCTTGGTGGTGATTTAAATTTAGAGGTTGAGAAAGCTCACAGTTTTCTCTAAAAGAGAAGCATTATCCTCTGCCAAGAAAGACACCTGCAGTGGACAGGAGGATATTCTAATCACCTGACTTTTGACATCCCTTCTGCCAAACACAGCACTTCTGTAGCTCAGCTTTGTTCTGGGATGAAGGTTGATGCTCAGAGGCATTTATAAACCTGTGGGTCACTAGAATTAGCGCACAGCAAGGGCTTTGAAGATGTGAGCTGACATCGAAAGGAAAAACTCTACCCAAGCACTGTTATTATCAATAAGACACACTGTTCTTTTGCCTTTTATGCTTTTTTGTATAAATAAGGAAATAAGGAATCTCTATGTCTGGACTGCTCCCATACAAATTTTCCTCCTGAAATGGTGTAATTAAAGACAAAAGTGTTTAAACCTGTGTGGCAGGAGAGCTGGGGGTCTTGGGGCTTAAGAAGAGTTTTTAAGCACTATGTGCAAAGAGGCATGAAGGTCTGGGAGCCGTTATCAGATCTGCTGCCTAATCGCACTGCTCATATGTAGCCAGCCTGAAATTAGGGCTTCATAATGGGGAAGGTGTTATCGCTGCCAAAAGTGCTTCATTTTAGATTAAAGTTTTGCAAAGAATAGAGAATAATTTTATCAAATTATTCTACCAGACTATTTTTCCTGACAAAAAACAGTAACATGGTAAAGTGATGGTGCCAGAGGTTTTTTTCCATGGTATGCTGATATATGGGTCATTCTCAGGAAACTACACTATGTGTGTATAATGCATGTCTCCGTGACTTACTGCTTAATTAATTAACAAGAAACGTTGTCACATTAGTAGTTTTAGTGTGTAATGCAAAATAACGTTTAAAATAAAATGTTTTTTACCTGTTTGTTTTTCAATGGAATATCAGCCAATTTGCATGTCCTACTTCATCAACATTTCATCTGAATTGGATAACATTAAAATCGCTTTTAGTGGAATTCAAATATCATGCTTTCACTTTAATTTGTGTCTAAAATCTTCTTTTACAGTCTCTTACAGTCTCTGCAATTATTGTTTAAACTTGTATTGGCCTTGTCAAGCTCAATTGTTCAACTCTTTTTGTGCATTCTGAGATACTATTCTTCTCACCACAATTGTGCAGAGTGGTTATCTGAGTTACCGTAGACTTTATCAGTTCGAACCATTCTGGCCATTCTCTGTTGAACTTTCTCATCAGCAAGGCATTTCAGTCCACAGAATCGCCACTCACTGGATGTTTTTTGTTTTTGGCACCATTCTGAGTAAACTCTAGAGACTGTTGTGCATGAAAATCCCAGGAGATCAGCAGTTACAGAAATACTCAAACCAGCCCGTCTGGCACCAACAATAATCCATGCGATTATCTAATCAGCCAATCATGTGGCAGCAGTGCAGTGCATAAAATCATGTAGATACAGGTCAGGAGCTTCAGTTAATGTTCACATCAACCATTAGAATGGGGAAAAAATGTGATCTCAGTGATTTGGAGCGTGGCATGATTGTTGGTACCAGATGGGCTGGTTTGAGTATTTCTGTAACTGCTGATCTCCTGGGATTTTCACGCACAACATTCTCTAGAATTTACTCCGAATGGTGCCAAAATACGCAATATTGAGAGCTGCAGAACAGTCTCCTCCCCGGAGAGGCGGCGCTGAGTGCTCTCAGGAAACAACTCACAGAACATAGGCGAGAAGATCAATGGCAAACAGCAGGTAGATTGTACTGTAGCAGTACAGCTTGTCGAATTTGCCAAACAATGGTGTGATGACCTGGTGCTACAGTACATCATACATGTTGTTTTATTGACACTGACGTCACTGCACAAATCGGTGGATTTGTGAGGCAGAAACAGCAGCAGTAAGTTTAACAGCCGACACTGAGTGTGATATGCACAGCAAGATTCTCATAAATTAAGAGTCATAACTATCAAAAAACAGCTTATTAAAAAAACCAAAGAATGTATGGAATCTGCGATTACATGAGACTTATATTTATCTGCTTTTGACTTTGAAATGTAATCAGCTTTGAGAACAACACTTGCGCACATGTTATAAGCTGGTAATAATGCCGATAAAGTTTACATGCTAAGTGAAACGGGGGAAGAGGGCAAAAAAAATTACGTGTGCCGATCGGTTTTCCTCAAGCCGTTAAATTATACTGGATTATGTACATATATCTTAAAACCAGAGGTCAGGTTCCTTTCGAGTTGTTGTTGTTGTTTTTTATTTTTTATTATTATTATTCACCACTAAACATTGAAAGTTTTTTCCTTGCTTCAGCTTGTTCACAGAGTGCTTTAAGACATTTAAGGCATGATTTTCTATAAAGCTGCTTTGAAACTGTGTGTATTGTGAAAAGTGCTATTCAAATATAAATGACTAGAGTGTAGACAAACTTGTTTTCTCAAGAAAAACATGAAAATTGTGAGTTCATAGTTTTTCTCAACATTCAAACAAAATGAATGCAGTGCTGTTGTTTAAGTTGTTGCCAATGTCAGACATTTTTGTGGCATTTATGATTTAAAAGACATTTATGTCGAATAATTGAATAAGTTTGTGCGAAGCATTTGTGAGTGCTTGTATCGTATCGTATCGTAAGGCTATGCATCGTATTGTGAAATTTGTGTATTGTTACATGTCTAATATATGTATATACTTTGTAAATACTATATATATATATATATATATATATATATATATATATATATATATATATATACAGTATATACACAGCGGAGAAATCTAGCTGTTGATAGAGAAGCCCCCTGCATTTTTCCTTTCTGGGAAAATTTTCTTTTGCAGTCAATTACAACAGCGATGGTCAACAAACATTTACAAAACAGGCACTGTTTGCAGACATCGCTCAGCGCGAGTGCTGTATACTGGTAATATATGTCAGTAATGCGTGTGAGGGTTTAAAACGTGCACGTGAGTTCTTTCTGTTTCCTGTAATCTATCGCGAGCGTCAATAATGCACTTTGATTAATGCCATTAAAATGCTGTTATAGTAATACATTGATACATGATTAAACATTTACGCCGACATCACCCATGGAAAGAGCTACAGGTGAACCGAAACTGCACACACTCCCTTCCATTTTTAAGCAGGCACTCAGTGCTAATTCGGACAGACATGAAACAATAACTAAAGTGCTTGGGTTGTTCATGTGGAATTTCCACGTATGATAAAAATACTCGAGCCACATTATCTCGTATCCATTTTAATAGCTTATAAAAGGTTATTCCTTTTAAAGTAATATTCAGCTTCCGAAAATTTTATATATGTTCAGATGAGTTTTCAGATCACTTTATATTTATGCATGGAGCGTAATAGTGCAGGTATTAAGTTAAAATGTTGATTTAGTAATTAGAGAAAATGTTTACTTTTTAAAAAAAAAAAATTTTAGTTAAGGACCCTGATGAAAATTAACCATGGTTTTACTATAATAATACTGTAGTAACCATTACTGTCACCATGGTTTTGTGAGCAAAAATCATGATTTTGATACAATTAACCATGGTTTTATAACAGTAATACTTTGGTTTCCATATAGTAACAATGATTTTACTATAAATTGTAACCATGACAGTAACCATGTTGTTTTTGTGGTTACTATGATTTTACTACAAATAACATAGTTAAACTGTGGTTACTGTTGTAAAACCATGATTTTTATTAAGTGCAAACCAGTTGAAGTGTTTACCAAATAGAGTATTCTTTGGATTTGGTAGCAAATACCGAACTGTACTGAAACCGTGACCGTAAAACCTATAAATATAAAATATATATATGTCCATTGGTGGCTGTGGCCTTGGTTCTTTGAGCCTGAGGTGGGAAAATATGATTTCTTCAAAGTTCAGCAGTAATCTTTTCAAATGAAATTTTATATTCTAAGCATACCATGGTATAAGTATGATACATGTCCAAAAACTTTGTATTACTCTGGTGCCATGATAATGCTATGATACTTTTTAGTACTTTGTTTGTGAATATCCTAATGTCCTCACTGAAGCCTTCTCCCTGCTGAGTGATATCTCCTCCCAGCCCTAACCCTTTCCGACACCTGCCCTGACATGCCTTTAGTGCCAGCGTGAGCCCTGTCAGCATCATACTGCCCACCCTGGCCGCCACCCCAGAGCCAGGGATGTTAATCTGGGCATCGGCCTCTGCCAATTAACTCCCCTACTGCCTCTGGTTGTTCTTTAGCAAAAATGCCAGCCTCTCTTCCTGCCTAAGGCCAGACCAGCACATCCCTAGCTGCTGGTTTCACAGTGGGAATGCGCTGTAAAGTCCAGCCCAGCCAAGGGCACTACTAGCTTTTTATTTTATCTCAGTCCGATCCCTCACTAAAGAGCCCTGCTTTGTTCTGGGCTTCAGTCCCAATGAGTTTATCTTCACCAATGCTCTGTTTTATTTATTTTATTTTATTTTATTTTATTTTATATATATATATATATATATATATATATATATATATATATATATATATATATATATATATATATATATATTGGTGTATATTATCAGTATTGTATACTTAGCAATATTTAAGTCCTTTTTTATTTTTACCATAAATCTCCACTTTCACTTTCACTTTCAAAATGTAAAAGAATGTGAAAGTGGAAATTTATTGTAAAAAAAAAATGAATTAATGTTGATCTGTTTCTCAGTCACACTTATCATATTGTTTCTGAAGATATAGATTTAACCACTGGAGTCATGTGGATTACTTTTATGTGATTTTTGGAGCTTAAAATGGCTGATCACCATTCACTTACATTGTAAGGACCAACAGAGCTGAGATATTTTTTCTAAAAATCTTAGTTTGTGTTCTGCAAAATAAAGAAAGCCATACACATATGGGATGGTATGAGTGGTGAGTAAATGATGAGAGAATTTAAATGTTTGGGTGAACAATCCCTTTAATGGTTTCTTTAGCAAATTAACTAGTAATTTTGTATATACATTATCAAAGTTTCCACTTTATATTAGGTGTCTTTAACTACTATTTACTTAAGAATTTGATACAATGTACTTATTATGTACATACTTTTGGTTGCATTGAATTTACATGTAATGTACCTGCATTTAATTACATTTGTAGTTACACTGTTAACCTTACCTTTAACCCTAACCCTAACCCAACCCTTGCCCTAAAACCCAACTCTAACCCCTGACCCCAACCCTAACCCTACTCCTAAACCTACCTGTACCTCAACCTCAGTAGCATTTTGCAGAACAACATGTAGTTACACAGTAAATACATTGTATTGTATGTATTTTAATGTTAGTGCATAGGAGTTAAAGACATCTAATATAATTTGTGACTAATACATCATATAGGTTGTGTTAAAATGATGCAGTTGATTCACTTATGCTTATTCGCTGGACTGGCACAACAGAAAAAAGTGTGTTTGCTGTTGTTTATTCTGTATTTCTATTAGTTTGGCTTCTTCCAGATATGGTGTCTCTGACTTGAATGCATGACTTGTCATAATAATGAATGCCCAAATCAGACGTAGTATCTTCCAAGGTGCACTAGAAGGCAGCATATGACAATGTCAGACGGAGGTTGAAGTGGTTCAGTCGTTTCCGTTGATAGTCCATGGCTATCTTTAATTAGTCACTAAGATTAACAAGCAAGCTTAAAAGAGTACTTTTGAGCAGATTTAAGTGCAATATTTTTTAAATGTATAAATGTTGAATAGTCACAAATTTGTTTACAAAAGCAAGCTTAAAAAAGCAGGTTTGAACATATTTAAGTTTAAGACTGTTATTTTAATAAGAATTTAGTTTTCAGTGCAAATCATGTTTATATTTTCTATTAAAGTTTAAACTTTGAGTAAATAATTTAACATATATTTCTTTTTTATTGGTTTGTATCCCTTGCTAATACTATAGGCCAGTGGTTCTCAACCAGGGTGCCGGGACCCTCTAGGGGGCCTCAGCACACTTCCAAGGGGGCCTCAGTATGACTTAAAATTAATTTAAAATAAGAAATATTAAAATAATTAAAATAATCCAACTTAATTAAAATACTAAAAATTATTTAAGATGTATGCTCACAAATTATAAACAGACTCTTTCTGAAACTTCTAGAATCAAAAATGATCCATGATTAATTATTTTAATCAGACATATCAAGTTTCAGGCAAGGGGTCCTTAAAATATTGTCTTGGACAGTGGGGGTCCTTGGAGTCAAAAAGGTTGAGAACCATTACTATAGGCAATATTTACACTGATGATACCTATACGGACAGACAGGTTGAATCACAGTAGTTTCCCTGATTGTCCAGTGGCCATAATGTAATTTTTGTAAATATGATTTTTAAGTAGAATACAAAAAAGTCATGAAAGATGTACTCCATAAGATGAGACTCTATTTTAAATTATGTTTCGAGACTTGTCTCATACTTGTCACTCAGAGACCTCAGACTTGAGTCAGATTTGAGTAAAGACTTTTGAACATCTTTGACATCAACACAGGAAAGAAAACTGCGCTCATCAATCCTTTTCATTGCATTTTAAAAGTGTACTAGCTCCGAAGCTAAAAAAAACCAAACAAAAACATAAAAAACAACAACAAAGCAAAATCATTCTCAGCAGGGTGACTGACACGTTGAATTGATTGCTTCGAAAACTGGCAGACAATGTGTGGAGAGGAGAGGACTCCCAGTTCTCTGCTAGTCTCTGTGTCTCTGTCAGGAATATTGAACAGGTAATAGCACCACACACTGACTCAATCCCTTCGTCAATACAGTCAATGAATTAGCATGCTAATTAGCTGCTATCGCATGTCTATCTTAAACTGACAGAATGAATCAGCAATTAAAGAATTTAATCTAAGTGGTGGAGGTGTCCTATGTTTTACTGAACATGGAACTATGAGGGTAGGACAGGAATTGTGGGAGGGACATTTAGGGCAACATCAGCAAGAGTACACTCTAAAAAATGCTGGGTTAAAAACAACCCAAATTGGGTTTATGTGAGTAAAACAAATAGTCTGGTTGTATTCTACTCTTTGAGAGCTTTCCAACAACAAATGACTCATGGCTATTTGATCAGTATGCTGTTTTTTTTCTGGTTGCAATAATATGTACAGTGCAATTTTTATATAAATTATCAAAACAGAACACTTCCGATTTGTCTGCAAATTTCAAAGCACTTGTTCAGTTTTGGTCATATTGCCCTCATGCATTGAAAAGCAGAGCTTCGAAGCTTTCAAATGATACATGTTTTGTGTTGGTCAGACTGTAGTTGTTAATATTTTGATGATTATTTTAAACAAAGAGTAACATTTGCTAGCAAAACCCTGACACATTTGCATTTATGCTTTTGAGATATGATTTTGGGATACACATTTTCTCTAGTTTTCTCTAGTTCTTTGTTTGATTGTTATCTAAGCAGATAAATGGATGAGGATATCATAACTCCTCAAATAAGACCTTGAGACTAGACTGTGTACATTATTAAAGCCTTCATCTCATGTGGAGATCCAACAGAGATTATTCAGCTTAGAAAGAGGCTGAGGTTGACGGAACATGATTTGCAACATCCCTCAAGGTTTTCCAATACATTTCACCATCTGTTAAAAAAGCAAAGAAACCTGACTTAGCACTGTGTGACAGATTGCATAAGAATTTCTGTGGTACACATTATCCTGTGAAATTTGAGTTACAACTGAAATCAGGTCTCTTAGACTATAAGCTGTCCTGTGACAAACGGTTTGACTTAACTATGCTCAGAAGCTCAGAAAAAAAAGAACAGTGACTATTTTAACATCCACATTTGGCTGGACATTAAATAACTCTGAAGCCACTTTTTTCAGTCTCAGCGTTAGGCGTTGTTGCTGCATTTAGGCTTTGATTCATTTTGGGTGAACTATCCCTTTTAAAGCTTGTTTCTACAGGTTAACTCACTTCTGTACTTGAATGGCAATCCTGTTTTGTGGATGTTGTTCTTTAGATTGAAGATCAATATCTGTTTGGTACATTCATTTTAAGAAGTGACATGCATACAAAGAGCAAGTTCACAACAAATCCTTGAATGGAGATTGAGAGAGAGAGATTGAGAGAGAGAGAGAGAGAGAGAGAGAGGCAGACAGAATAAATAAACTGAATGTAATCCAAATTGCCTGTGAAATGTGATTGTGACTAGAAAATCAATGACACTTAATAAGTAAACAACATCTCTTAAATGTAGACATTGACATTCTGACAGCTCAAATTTGAGGCAGGGCCCTCCCTCACATACTAGTGCAGAAAGTGGTGGATTTGTTTTATGCTAAAAACTGTTTTGACTTAGACTGTGTCCAAAACCTAAGGTCTATTACACACTACAGAAAGCTCTGACGGAGCGTTGGAGCATAGGAATGTGTAAGATGTATTTTAAAAGTGTGGAAAGAGCTATGTAGACAGAAGTGTTGGCTCCCTAAGATAGCTGCTTTGCTGCTTACATAGTCCAACAGGATCACACGGGTAGTGGTCATGTTGTTTCTGAGAGTTACGGTACTCTAGGATTGGCCACATTATGGTGGCTCGCCAACAAGTGCCATCTCCTATCAGACATTTTATCATTGGCTCCAGTGTGTGGACCTTCCCCTGTGGTGTAACAGGAAGTGTGTTTTGTCAGCACGGTGGGAGACCTGCGTTCGGATCCTGCACTGAAACCAGGAATTAATCACATTCGCATAATGCATGACGACTGCATTTTGGAGGTTGCATTTTTCCCTCCAACATTACATTTTTATTCCATTGAGGTTTGGGAATTGGTTTGGGGGGGCTACAGTTTATAAAATATGCATTCCTCTTCACTGTAATTACAACTCGCTTTTAGCACCCCTCAGTGGACATTTCATCCAGAAAATGAAGCTCACACGTGCCCATATGCTCAACAACAGTTACCATTTTGGCCACTGGAGGCAGTGTTTAGCATTTTTGGTAACCACAGACAGATTTTAGCTAAAGAAAAATCTGTTTCTGATTTCACTGTGAGATCGGTCTGCTAAGTCAATGACTTCACAGACAGTTTTTGTATGAAGGATTTCATATGGAGCACAGAAAACATTGATGTTACCTACAAAAACCGACCAGATAAAGGCATCTTTGAAACACTTTACAAAAAGGTTGTTTATGTTAACACAGTGTTAGTAGTAGTATTTATTAATCTTGGTTAATGCTAATATCTACATATACTAATACATTTTTAACATTAACCTTTACATGCATGGGAGTTTCACTAAATGTAATTACATACCTTGGGTCTTTAGCAACCTGGCACGTATATCTATTACAAAAGGATCTACAAAATGCCCAGAAAAAGTAAAATTTTCAAAGCATTTTCAAGATAATTAGAAAATAATAGAATAGAATATTCTGATATATTTTAATGTTTTATTTTTCATATATTAAAGAGATGATGCAAAAAATCACAGAACTGGATTCTTACTTCCACACTCAAGATGCAACTGGCTATCAAACACATATTGAGTTATGCAGAACACATAAGTTACACATACTGTAAGCTACACAGAAACTACACATATGCATTTTCTCAGGTACTTATTGAGTTTAAATAGATGCACAACTTACATAATTTCAGTAGTACACATATATGAAAATTGCAATATCATACCAAATCCCTCCCCTGCCCACCATTTGGCAAATCGGACCACTCTTCCATTCTGCTTCTGCCCGCTTACAGGCAGAAATTGAAACAGGAAGCACCCACCCTCAGAACGATCCAGTGCTGGTCGGACCAATCAGACTCTACGCTACAAGACTGTTTTGATCGCACGGACTGGGAGATGTTCCGGTCCGCCTCTGATGACGACATCGAGCTTTACGCTGATAGCGTAATGTGTTTCATCAGAACGTGCGTAGAGGAAGTGATTCCGACCAGAACTGTGCGAATCTATCCGAATCAGAAGCCGTGGATCAATAGCGATGTTCGCGCGGCACTTAATGTGCGGACCTCTGCTTTTAATTCCGGGAACGCGGAGGAGCATAAACAAGCCAGTTATGCCCTCCGAAAAACTATCAAAACAGCAAAACGCCAGTACAGGAGCAAGATTGAAGGACAGTTTAACACCACCAACTCTAGAAGCATGTGGCAGGGAATTAACATCATCACGGACTTTAAAGGGAATAAAACCTCCGCCATGAACACCGCTGCCTCTCTACCGGATGAGCTAAATACTTTTTATGCTCGTTTTGAGGGAAATAACACCGCCCTCGCGGAGAGAGCTCTCGCGGCTGAAGCTACAGAGGTTAGTTCACTCTCCGTCTCTGTAGCGGATGTAACCCGATCCTTCCGACGGGTGAATATCCGCAAAGCCGCGGGTCCAGACGGCATTCCGGGCCGCGTCATCAGAGCGTGCGCGAACCAGCTGGCTGGTGTTTTTACGGACATTTTCAACCTTTCCCTCTCTTTGTCTGTAGTCCCCACGTGCTTTAAAACATCCACCATTGTGCCTGTTCCAAAACAATCAAAAATAACGTGTTTAAATGACTGGCGTCCTGTTGCTCTGACCCCCATCATCAGCAAATGTTTTGAGAGACTAATCAGAGATTACATCTGCTCTGTATTACCACTCAATCTTGACCCGCTGCAGTTTGCATACCGCAACAACCGCTCCACTGATGATGCCATTGCATCTACAATACACACTGCTCTCTCCCACTTGGAAAAAAAGAACACTTATGTGAGAATGCTGTTTGTAGACTACAGCTCAGCATTCAACACCATAGTGCCCTCCAAGCTAGATGAGAAAATCCGGGCTCTGGGCTTAAACAGCTCGCTGTGCAGCTGGATCCTGGACTTCCTGTCAAGCAGACGCCAGGTGGTTAGAATAGGCAGCAACATCTCCTCATCACTGACCCTCAACACTGGAGCCCCGCAGGGCTGTGTTCTCAGCCCACTACTGTATTCCCTGTACACACATGACTGTGTGGCAACACATAACTCCAATGCCATCATTAAGTTTGCTGATGACACAACGGTGGTAGGTCTGATCACTGACAATGATGAAACAGCCTACAGAGAGGAGGTGCACACTCTGACACACTGGTGTCAGGAGCACAACCTCTCCCTCAACGTCAGTAAGACAAAGGAGCTTGTGGTGGACTTCAGAAGAAAAGACAGAGAACACAGTCCCATCACCATCAATGGAGCACCAGTGGAGAGAGTCAGCAGCTTCAAGTTCCTGGGTGTCCACATCACTGAGGAACTCACATGGTCCGTCCACACTGAAGGCTCATCAGCGCCTCTTCTTCCTGAGACGGCTGAGGAAGTTTGGAATGAACCGCCACATCCTCACACGGTTCTACACCTGCACTGTGGAGAGCATCCTGACTGGCTGTATCTCCGCCTGGTACGGCAATAGCACCGCCCACAACCACAAAGCACTGCAAAGGGTGGTGCGAACTGCCAAACACATCATCGGAGGTGAGCTTCCCTCCCTCCAGGAAATATATACAAGGCGGTGTGTGAAAAAAGCTCGGAGGATCATCAGAGACTCCAGCCACCCGAGCCATGGGCTGTTCTCACTGCTACCATCAGGTAGGCGGTATCGCAGCATCAGGACCCGCACCAGCCAACTCCATGACAGCTTCTTCCCCAAGCAATCAGACTTCTGAACTCTTGATCTCCCACGATCAAAATACATCAGCCCTGCACTTTATTACTCTTTTATCTCACACCGGACTGTCATAAATTATATTACTGTTATTATATTATGTCTCTCTTAACAACTGACTATCAACCGACAGCCTGAATGTCAATACAGTACAATACTGTACATTCTATATATATATATATATATATATATATATATATATATATATATATATATATATATATATATATATACTTTTTTATATATATTTTAATTTTTAATTTTTATTGAATAATGTGTATCTATATAGTATCTATATAGTAAAAAAAAAAAAAAAAAAAAAAAACAGCATATTGTATACTGTACAGTGTATGTTATTATTTGTATATTGTTGAGTGTAATTATGTGTATAACAGATGTTTAAATTGTGTTGTGTTAATTTGATGTTTTAAGTTGTGTAATTATGTATAACAGATGTTTAAATTGTGTTGTGTTAATTTGATGTTTTAAGTTGAGTGTAATTATGTGTATAACAGATGCTTAAATTGTGTTGTGTTAATTTGATGTTATTGTAAATTGGTGTATGTCTCATCACTGTCACGACTGCTATGTTGATCGGAACTGCACCCAAGAATTTCACACACCATTGCACTTGTGTATATGGCTGTGTGACAATAAAGTGATTTGATTTGATTGATTTGATTCATGTGTACATGCAATATTTTACTCCAGGCTGCTTCTTCATCAGATAGCAATGTCAAATGTAAATCAAGTCAGTCACTGAAACAACAGTGCCACATTAAATAGCAAATACAGTAGCATGTATAATATTTATGTGTACATGTAAATGGGATACTTATAATTCACCATTGTCACACAGAAAATCAATGTGATATAGGAGTCTTTTGTATATAGTACTCATGTATTTTAATAAACAACGAAATAGATATCCTATGATAGTAAACTTGAATGGATATGAAATAATCATAAAAATATGATTACACTATTAATTACAAAACATTGCACTATTACATGTCTACATATCACTGTACACTTTTGGTAAATAAGCAATAATAGGATTTTGTTTTGCCCATTTTTTTTTTTTTTTTTTACACTATTCATAAGAGAAAGGTTGTGGAATACTAAAGAGGTGTGGACATAATGAGGTATAGGGGATGGAATGAGGTCCTGGGTCAGACCTGAGGTTTGCATTTAAGGGTTAAAAGTTGTATATATAACCTCAATGAATGCATTATGCACTAACAATGAAAAATAGTTATTCATAAATTAACACTAACAATTATTAATAAATGCTGTAAAAATGTTGTTGTTAGCTCATGATACGAAATAGTTTAAATAAGGGTAACGTATGGAAACTTATTAAGTGTTACTGGGAAAATTTTCATTTGTATGTGCCTTACCTACCTCCTTGTATTGCCTGCAAAGGCAGTATTTTTCAGGATTCGGACAGACTTTATAAACAATTAAGATCACAATATACAGTAGCGGTTTATAATAAGTTTCTGAATCCATGAGACCCATGCTGTAGTTTATCACGTCTTTGCAAACAAACATAAAATATATACAATATGCACTATATTGCCAAAAGTATTCGCTCATCTGCCTTTAGACGCATATGAACTTAAGTGACATCCCATTCTTAATCCATAGGGTTTAATATGACGTCGGCCCACCCTTAGCAGCTATAACAGCTTCAACTCTTCTGGGAAGGCTTTCCACAAGGTTTAGGAGTGTGTTTATGGGAATTTTTGACCATTCTTCCAGAAGCGCATTTGTGAGGTCAGACACTGATCTTGGATGAGAAGGCCTGGCTCGCAGTCTTCGCTCTAATTCATCCCAAAGTTGCTCTATTGGGTTGAGGTCAGGACTCTGTGCAGGCCAGTCAAGTTCTTCCACACCAAACTCGCTCATCCATGTCTTTATGGACCTTGCTTTGTGCACTGGTGCGCAGTCATGTTGGAACAGGAAGGGGCCATCCCCAAACTGTTCCCACAAAGTTGGGAGCATGGAATTGTCCAAAATCTCTTGGTATGCTGAAGCATTCAGAGTTCCTTTCACTGGAACTAAGGGGCCAAGCTCAGCTCCTGAAAAACAACCCCACACCATAATCCCCCCTCCACCAAACTTCACAGTTGGCACAATGCAGTCAGACAAGTACCGTTCTCCTGGCAACCGCCAAACCCAGACTCGTCCATCAGATTGCCAGATGGAGAAGCGTGATTCGTCACTCCAGAGAACACGTCTCCACTACTCTAGAGTCCAGTGGTGGCGTGCTTTACACCAATGCATCCGACGCTTTGCATTGCACTTGGTGATGTATGGCTTGGATGCAGCTGCTCGGCCATGGAAACCCATTCCATGAAGCTCTCTACGCACTGTTCTTGAGCTAATCTGAAGGCCACATGAACTTTGGAGGTCTGTAGCGATTGACTCTGCAGAAAGTTGGTGACCTCTGCGCACTATGCGCCTCAGCATCTGCTGACCCCGCTCTGTCATTTTACGTGGCCTACCACTTCGTGGCTGAGTTGCTGTCATTCCCAGTCGCTTCCACTTTGTTATAATACCACTGACAGTTGACTGTGGAATATTTAGTAGCGAGGAAATTTCACGAATGGACTTGTTGTACAGGTGGCATCCTATCACAGTACCACGCTGCAATTCACTGAGCTCCTGAGAGCGGCCCATTCTTTCACAAATGTTTGTAGAAGCAGTCTGCATGCCTAGGTGCTTCATTTTATACACTTGTGGCCATGGCAGTGATTGGAATACCTGAATTCAATTATTTGGATGGGTGAGCGAATACTTTTGGCAATATAGTGTATATTTCCCCCACTTTGTTCCCCACCATAAGTAAAGTATGACAATGGAATTGTATTTTTATGCCTCTCATGCTCTAAACTTAAACAAAAGAATAAGAGTGTATTATGCATTTTCCGCTTGCCGCAGAGGGCAAAGATTGAATGAGGAATATTAAAACCACCCCCAGAGAGAAAAGAGCTTTTGAGAACTTAAGTGGCTTATTGAGACTGACACCAACTAACCACCCACATGAGTAGAGAGATATCACAACACACACACACAAACTCTCTAGAAGCCTGCTGGGACAATTATTCACAATTAGCAGTCATGGTAGAACCCAGAGAGACTCGTGTTGATTTTCACTACGTTTCTGGACTGTTTAAAGTCTGAGTGGATGATGTACAGCTCTACAGAACCTTATAATCAAATGTGTATTCATTAATTCTGCTTATTAACTGAGAGTTGGAATTATTGGAAGTATAACTCACTTTGAGGGACTATTCTGTAATGGCCTGCTACTGTGCATCATGTTAATTGATCTTTGTTATTTGTAATGTTTTACTTGTAAAAAATAATAAATCCAGTTTGTAGTGTTTTTCTGATAGTCTGATTTTGCTTTACAGATGGTGTAAGTAAGCAAAAATGTAGTCAGCCAGTCTAGCACAACTAGGAAATCAGTTACCTGAGACAACAGTCAGTTGTGCAGTTTATCAGTTATTATACAAAAGTATTACACAGCTCTCTTGAATACTTGATTTTGGTTGGTCAATCACGACATTCAGCTTGACCATTGACCATTATCCATGGCAACACTATAAAACTGACCATTCATTCAGGGAATCTGTGTTTCCTACATAGCTGTGCTTATGTTTTGTCTCTCAAATCACTCCATGGTCTACAAAAGATAATAAAATAATTTAAATTTGAATCAGTATTTCATATCCATGTGTTTATTAATTTGTTAAGTAGCAGTGTAGTGGTCACAGAAAAGGTGGGCATACAGTAAAATTTATCAATACATTGGTGGTGGTTGAGGAGATTCCCCCTGTACTATGTAAAGCACTTTGAGTGCCTAGAAAAGAGCTATATAAATGTAAGGAATTATTTGAAAAGTGCTGGGTCAAAATGCAGCTTGCCCCAATTGTTCTTAAGGTACAATTACTATATTTACATTTTTGCTAAATTATTTTTACTTTGCTTATTATGCAGCAGTTGCCGGGTGAAGCAAACAAGAACAATGACTTTAATTCCGTTTTACACAAATCACAAGTAAAACAGCAGATTATTAGTATTAGATTATTAGCTCCGTTTCTCACACAGTGCTATATTATGACATCTAAACTATAGCACATGACTTGCAAGGTGGTACATTGTAATGTTTGGATTACGTAACCAATTAGATTTCTACGTTTATTCATGCATGATCAAGTTGCACAGTAGTTCAGTTGATCGAGCATTGCACTTGCGATGCAAAGGACTTGGGTATGAGTTCTGGAGAGCATGTAAGACAACATGTGAGCAAATAGTGTCATAGTGTCACCACAAAATAATTGAGTTTTTCATCTCACTCTTGCTTTTTTGACACTATATGTTAGGCTTAGGGTTTTAGGTTTAGGTTAGGGAGGTAGGTTTTGTTGATTGATAGTATAATTTGATAGACCATTAACCTTAACCTAATCTGTTAGGGGGGATATTAATTTCCCTTTTCTCCTCAGAAACTGCTATGATAAATGTAATGAACCATGTAATGTAATTTGGTAACACTTTACAACAAGGTTCCTTTTGTTAACATTAATTAACAAAATTAGTTAACTTGAACTAACAATGAACAATACTTTTACAGCATTTGTTAATCTTCTTGGTTAATGTTAGTTTAAACATTCACTCACTGAGCACTTTATTAGTGCCCGAAGTGGTTTTCTGCTGTTGTAGCCCATCGCCTCGAGGTTCAAGGTGTTGTGCATTCTGAGATGCTATTATGCTCACTACAATTGTTCAGAGTGGTTATCTGAATTACTGTAGCCTTTCTGTCAGCTCGAACCAGTCTGGCCATTCTCTGTTGACCTCACTCATCAACAAGGCATTTCTGTCCACAGAACTGGCACTCACTGGATGTTTTTGGCACCATTCTGAGTAAACTCTAGAGACTGTTGTGCATGAAAATCCCAGGAGATCAGCAGTTACAGAAATACTCAAATCAGCCTGTCTGGCACCAACAATCATGCCACGGTCGAAATCACTGAGATCAAATTTTTTCCCCATTCCGATGGTTGATGTGAACATTAACTGATGCTCCTGGACCGTATCTGCATGATATTATGCATTGCACTGCTGCCACACGATTTGCTGATTAGATAATCGCATGAATAAGTAGGTGTACAGGTGTTCCTAATAAAGTGCTCACACATTTTTTAAATCAAAAGTTGTATTTGTTAACTTTAGTTAATGCACTATGAACTAATGAGGACTAACAATGAACAATTGTATTTTTATTAACTAAGATTAATAAATGCTGTTAAAAATATATTGTTCATTGTTTGTTCACGATGTCTTATGCATTTACCAATGTTAATGTATGGAAACCTTATTGTAAAGTGTTACCTGTAATTTAGCAAAAATGTCACCACAGTCCCTTAATTTTCATGAGACCAGACTGCTTGGTTTCATATTGTTTCCCATGTTTAGGTGAGCATATGTAAAATCCTTAGAAAAATAGGTGAATAATTAATAATACAGTAAATATTAAATATTTACAAACATTATAAATTAGGCTATTTCTAAATGCGTAACAAATATAATATCAATAATAATAATAATTAAAAAAAATCAGATTTGTCTTTTGTTTATTAAATTTTATTTCACTTATAGGATACACTCACAAGGAAATAGATCCTAATCATGGACTGATTTTTCTTGTAGTATTTTCTTTTTTTGTGTGTGTGTCTATTAAGGAAGTTTTAAAGTAAGAGTTTCTCTGAAACATAAGCCCCTTTTGTTAAGAATGTCTTTATTTATTTATTTATTTATTTATTTTACATTATTTCATTTCCTTTGAAGTGTGCCATTAATTACTTAATTTTATAAACCTCTTTTATATTAATATTTCATTAAATGAGCTTGCTTTGAATGTAGATTAATGTTCTGCCCAGGCATTCATTTATTTTTATTTTATTTATTTATTTATTTATTTTAATTTTGTTGCTTTCATTTTGTTATCATTTGGTCGCAAAGTAAAATAATTGCATTTCTTGAAACAAGTCAACAAGAAAGTCACTCACATTTTAAAACAGAATCAAAACAGAATAGCTTCAAAAGCATGAGAACTGAAGCTAAAATTATGCTGCCACCTTGGAATTTGTGAGGCCAAATTTGGGACACTCTCTCTCATAACAACACATACACTTTTGTGAACTAAATTGATACATGAAATCCAAAAGTCAGAAAATCAAAAGTTGTTATAACATCTTAATTACTCAGACAACAGTGTTCAGCCAGTACCCCCATTTATGTGCATTTGCAGTGTTGACAGATTTCCTCATGATGTTTAATTTAGAAATGTCAGTCTCCTTCATATTTATGAGCTGTAGCCAGTGAGAGGTGCACAGGTAGTGGCTGGTTTATTGAGAGTGCAGCCACATGACCTTTCTGACTCCATCAGTCGACACAGCATTACATGTTTACTACTGCAATGCATGGTGGGAATTCTGAGTAGGGAGGATGCAGATGCCTCAAAACTCAAATGTGAGAGGGCCACCACAAGTTCAAAGAGTGAGATGTGTGTGCGTGCATAACTTGTGAGCCCTCCTGCACATTGCATACTTGATTTGACTTCATCACCATATGGAAAATCTGTATGCAAACACATCTCATGAATATCCACAATGAACAAATATATTTCAGCTGTTTATGCTTTATGTTTCCCAACATTATGCTTATTGTTAATATCAGCTTTTAACATATACATTAAACGGTGCTCCATTATAATCTATAATGCTGCACTTTTGCACTTTCACAAGTTCTGATACATGCCAAGGGAGTCTGATTTAATTTGATTTCTCATATAAGTGAGTGTTGAGGGTCTATTTTCCATGATTTTCTCTTATCGACAGCTTTGAGGGTCTTGAGTCTTTATTCCAGCACTGTGATTAAAGTCCTTCTGTTGCTACTCAAACCCCCTTAAAGATCCGCTCTCCTCTCCTCTAGCATCAATTAAATCCAAAGTGTTAGTATGTGTGTGTGTGGGGTGGGAGGTGGGGAAGGGGGAGCTCTTCAATCCATGGATATTCAGTGATCCCTTCCCGAGGTTTCTCATCTGTCCGGACATCTGGTGTTTATTCTGAGGCGTCTATCATAACAGCTATTCAGGCATGTTATTAGAAAATTAATGCCCAACTCAAATGTCACTCCTAATAGTGCTGCTTAGTTTTCCTCATAATCAGCATAATGTGTGCCAGTTTTGGGATTTCAGTCGATTAGAAACACATTTTCGTGATTTCTTATGTTGCTGGCAAGGGCATGACTTTTTGGATTAGCTCTCGAGGACCATGCATCTGCCAATCAGTACTCAGTACAGTTGGTTAGTCATTGATGATATTGTGGTCGTATGATGCCTTTCATGGCTTTTAAATGCCGCTGAAAAGGTTAATGGAAGCATCTCGCTCCCTGCCGACAGTCCAGTAACGATGGCGCAAAAGACCTTCATTTACATTTTATTTGAAGATGTTGAAGAGAGCATGGTTGCTTTTTGTTTTGCTAAACAATGATGGTTAGTATTTGACTGATGAGGATGAGGAACTACATTCAATTTAAATAATACATGGGAAACCAGGGCTAGTTGTCAAATGGAGAAGTTGCTAGAAGGAACAGTTTTGGGAAGTATCGATACTTAGGGGCATAGATTCTTTGGGGATGGGGATGGTGGAAGTAATGCCCCCAATAATCAAGACTAGCAATTAAGTTGTTAGCTTAATTAAAGATTTGAGAAAGATACATTTAAGTTGCACTTAATGGACTTAAGAGTGGTTCACAGCCCTTGTTCATTTATGAGCGTTTTTATGTAGATAACAATGCTTTTGGGAAATGCACCATAGAGATTAAGTACTACTTAAGTGCTTCTAACGTACTTCTTAGTGCTTCGGGAAACCCAGCCAAAACCTGTGCTAAGCAGGAGGACTGAAAAGTGTCTAAAAATAATATTTATTGCAATATATCTTATTTTAATTTATTGTATTTATTTCTATGTAATTATGCAACTGTAAGTATTAGGCTAAATCACCCCTGATTTATTCTTGGGAATTTTTATTCATTTTAGTGATTTGGTTCTTTTAGATGGTTAATTTATGTTAACTAGTTCACATAAATGATTCACTGATTCACTAGAACCCCACATGCAACAATGGAGCCAAGGCAGTTATCAAACAAGCTCACCTAAAATGTCCGCTCTCTCACATGTAGTGCTAAGAAAACAAAATCGTTTAAGTGAATTGGTTCTGTCGTACAGTTGTTTCAGACATGTAAATTAACCTGTTAAAATAAATGATTCCCTTATATTTAGTGTTTGGAATTCTGAATAATTTCAGTGAGTTGGTTCATTTGAATGGTTCATGTAAACTATGTTCACATCAATGATTGACTAGAGCCCTGCACAGACTTAATGGGAATTTGCCTTCTTTTTTAAGCTAAATGTTTAGTGTATTTTTGATTTTTATCACTATATTTCAATCAGTTATATAAAATATGGTGTTTTCTACTTTATTTTTGTATATCTAGTATACATTTATGTTCAATTTAATGTTAATGTCACCCTCTTTGTTTAACCTTTATGAAAATTAGCCATGGTTTTATTATAGTAATATTGTATCTGCCATGACTGTAGAAAGCATTTTTTATTTTTATTTTTTTGGGTGGAAACCATGCTTTTGATACAATTAACTATGGTTTTACTACAGTAATACTGTAGTATCTACAGTATACACTGTAGTAACTGTAATGAGGCTGGCGAGGATGGAGGATCTAAGTGCAGCTTTTAATGGAAACAAAAGATGAACAAAGTAACTCAGAATAAAAATGAAAACAAAACACAGGGAACCAGGTACAGAACATGACAACAAAGGAAACAGGGAAAACAAGGGCTTAAATACACAGGGGCAAACAAGGGAACGAGGAACACCTGTGGAAACAATCAGGGGAAAACCAATCATAAAATGAAACTACAAAAGGACTACAAACTAACAGGAATCAGGAACATTGGAACTAAACAAGAATTTCAACATAAAAGTCAATACAGAAAACAGGGAATATGTGACAGAGCCCCACTTTTAAGGAGCGGATTCCAGGCGCTCCAAAAAAATAAAAAATAAAAAATAAATAATAATTGTCCATGGGGTGTGGGGGAAAACAGGTAGTTCAGGGGTGCACAAGGGGTAAACAGGCAGTTCAAGGGGGCACAAGGGGCAAGGGGAGCAGAGGTACAAGGCAAAGTCAGGGAGGCTTGAAACCAAGGTGGAGCCAAAGGGATGGAGAGTCAGGGTGACGCTGCTGGCTCGGAGGATCAAGTAGACCAGAGCATATCAGGCGGGTGACCAGGAGACCAGGGAGACCAGAGCAGATCAGGCAGATGGCCAGGAGGCCAGGGAGACCAGAGCAGATCAGGCGGACGGCCAGAAGACCAAGGAGAACAGAGCAGATCAGGCGGATGACCAGGAGACCAGGGAGAGCAGAGCAGATCAGGCGGATGGCCAGGAGACCAGAGCAGATCAGGTGGATGGCCAGGAGACCAAGGAGATGACCTCAAGGTGGGGACTGGTTCAGGAGTCCTGGGAGGTGGCCACAGGGCAGAGACAGGGTCAGGAGGCCTGAGAGGCAGCTGCAGGGCCGAGACAGGGTCAGGAGGCCTGGGAGGTGGCCGCAGAGCTGAGACAGGGTCAGGAGGCCTGAGAGGCAGCCGCAGGGCTGAGACAGGGTCAGGAGGCCTGGAAGGTGGCCGCAGGACAGGGATTGTGTCAGGCGGCGGAGCCGCTGTAGGAGGAGTCTCTGGGGGAGCAGTCGGAACCACTGGAGGAATAGTCTCTGGGGGAGCGGGTGGAGCCGCTGGAGGAATAGTCTCTGGGGGAGCGGGTGGAGCCGTGGAAGTCTTTGGGGGCGGAGCCGTGGAAGGCGGAGCCATGGCAGGCTCGAGGCGAAGCCATGGAAGGTGGAGCCGTGGGAGGCTCGATACAAAGAGTCCTGGATGAATGGGAAACGACCTCTGTGGTCGCGAACATGGGAAGAGACTCGGGAATGACCTCTGTGGTCGTGGGCATGGGAGGAGACTCGGGAACGACCTCTGTGGTCGTGGGCATGGGCAGAGACTCCGAAATGACCTCCGTGGTTGTGTACATGGGATGAGACTTGGGAATGACCTCTGTAGTCGTGGGCATAGGCAGAGACTTGGAAACGACCTCCGTGGTCGTGTACATGGGAAGAGACTTGGGAACGACCTCTGTAGTCGTGGGCATGGACAGAGACTCGGGAACAACCTCTGTAGTAGTGGGCATGGGCAGAGACTTGGAAATGACCTCCGTGGTCATATACATGGTAAGAGACTTGGGAACAGAAACTTTTATTCTCTTCCTCCTCCTCTGGATTGCCGAAGTTGGCAACACTGGCTCTGGGATGGGCAAGGCTGGCAACGCTGACTCTTGGACGGACGAGGCTGATAACGCTGGCTCTGGGACGGATGAGGTTGGCAACACTGGCTCTGAGATGGACGAGGCTGGCAACTCATTGGCCGTGGCAGGCGTGGGCATTGGCTCGTTGACCATGGCAGGCGTGGGCGCTGGCTCGTTGACCGTGGCAGGCGTGGGCGCAGACAATTTTTGAGGTAGGGTCTTCATGGACCTACGCACCGACATCAGTGGCAGATCATACAACTTGGAGACAGGGGCCGTGGAAGGCTTTGAGACAGCGGCCGTAGACGCAGGTTTTGGCCCTGGGTTCCTGCCATAATCCACTGTATAAAGGGAACCGCAAAGTTCCAGAGCCTTCTCCACATATTCGCCGAGTGTCCAGTGAGGATCAGCCGGAGGCATCAGTTCCCTCAGTGCACTATTCAGACCGGCACGGTAGAAAACCACCAGAGAGCGGTCTGGATAGTGCACTATATTTGCCAGCTCTAAAAACTCACAGATGTGATCCTCAACTGGGCGGTCCCCTTGTTGAAGGAGCAGAATTCTGATGGCCGCTAGATCCATTTCTTGGTCAGTCTGTCTGTAACGAGGCTGGTGAGGATGGAGGATCTAAGTGCAGCTTTTAATGGAAACAAAAGATGAACAAAGTAACATAGGGAACCAGGTACAGAACATGACAATAAATGTGAAGACTGACAAAGGAAACAGGGAAAACAAGGACTTAAATACACAGGGGCAAACAAGGGAACGAGGAACACCTGTGGAAACAATCAGGGGAAAACGAAACTACAAAACGACTACAAACTAACAGGAATCAGGAACATGGGAACTAAACAAGAATTTAAACATAAACGTCAATACAAAAAACAGGGAATATGTGACAGTAACTATGGTTTTACCATAGTAATGGTGTAGTAACCACGTCTGGATAGTTTTGTGGTTACTATGCTTTTACTACAAATGCCATAATAAAACTATGGTTACTATAGTAAAACCATGGTTAATTTTTGTAAGGGAACGTCACCCTAATTAAATATATAATGATCGGGTGATGTTATTGAATTCTGCAATCGGAACTGATGTTCAAACAATTTTTTTGTAGCCAATATTTTAAGGTGCCTGTAGAGAAATTGACTTTCAAAAAATAAACCTATCCTGAGAAATAAATATTATAATAATAATAAAATAATACTGTCAGGGGGCCTGGGTAGCTCAGCGAGTATTGACGCTGACTACCACCCCTGGAGTTGCGAGTTCGAATCCAGGGTGTGCTGAGTGACTCCAGCCAGGTCTCCTAAACAACCAAATTGGCCCAGTTGCTAGGGAGGGTAGAGTCAAATTGGGCAACCTCCTCGTGGTCGCAATTTGTGGCTCTCATTCTCAATGGGGCACATGGTAAGCTGTGTGTGGATCGCGGAGGGTAGCATGAGCCACCACATGCGGAGTCTCCGCACTGTCATACACAACGAGCCACGTGATAAGATGCGCGGATTGGCGGTCTCAGAAGCGGAGGCAACTGAGACTTTTCCTCCGGATTGAGGTGAGTAACCACACCACCACAAGGACCTGCTAATTAGTGAGAATTGGGCATTCCAAATTGGGAGAAAAGGGGATAAATAAATAAATAAATAATAATACAAAATAATAGTATCAAAACGTGACAGCTAGTCTCAAATGGGTGTTTTAATGTTTGAGGATGATTTTGACTACGATGTTGCGAAGGTTTTGGATTAATGTTGCATTCAGATTAGAAATCCACAGGCTTGGAGTTGACAAAACGAAGAGACTGAACCTTTATCGGAAAACTGATCTTCTTTTCATCTGTTGCATTTCTTTTTCCTCTCTTCCTTTCTCGAGTAACCTTTAACCCTCAGAATCTCTTTCTCCCTCTGTCATTTTCTCTCTCTTTTCTCTTGTGTAACAGGAATGAAGTCCTTCTCACAACACTGTCACAAAGTGTCATTTCCCTTCACCATAAAGCCACCTATCAGAGCGACTGGATTACGCTGACAGACAGCATACCTCATTTGGCCCCTCAGGGCCATTTCTCACTGTTAGAGTGTTGATTTGCCCATTCCAGGTAATTAACATCTGGAATTAAAAGGACAAAACTTTCCTTGTCAAAACCTGTCTGATTTGTTTCCCAACAGTCAGTCAGGGCAGAATGACAGGAAGTGACAGTGTTTTTCCTTTACAAATGTCATTTCTTGACAGTTTCTGATAGATGGGAACAGAAATGTAGCCATTTTTCAGGCCAAAAAACTTAACCAATAATTGCAAAGTGGTCACGGATAAAAGAGACTGTAAGGAAAATGTGGTGAATGTGCTGTGCTGTGGATGGCAACCAAACCTTATAAAATTTAAAGAAAAGTAATGTGTATGAGTGTGTTTGTATCATCCCTGGATGGGCCCACAGGCTGATGACAGGGTCTCTCAGTGGACTAGAGGACAATCTGGTGTGTGTCACAACATCCAGATGCTTTCTTGCCCAACAAACACTAATTACTCAGCATGACAGCATGTCTCCTGCTTTTCTCTCTTCCTCCCTATATCTCCCTCAGAACGCACCAAACACCTTCATTGGTAAGATACACAATGAAGGAGGGGAAAGGAGTTTACTGACAGCCTGTTCCATTTGCTCCCACTCTACCATTTTACTGTCAACTCTAGATGGAAAATTTTGTTAGCCTGCTTGACAGGGTTGGACAAAATTAAGAATTTAAACTTGAGGTTAACTTGAATTGCTGTTTGCCACTGTGGTAGGGTGGAGGGTGGGGCCGGGCTGTGATTCTGCACACCCCTAATCAGGCTGATCAAGCCCTAGAGGCATTAAGGTGACCGGAGACGGCAGTTCGACAGAGAGAGAGAGTTACGGGCAGCTGCCCGGCATGTGTTTGTGTTTGTCTTTTTGTTTATGTTAATCATTAAACTATTATATATATTAAGCCGGTTCTTGCCTCCTCCTTTCCATTGAACTTCATTACAGCCACCCATTTTACTTTAGTAATGTGAAATATTTCAAGGGAAAATAATAGGGCAGAACTTGATTTTATCCATCAGGAAAAAAATTTTTTCCTTTGGAATAACATGCAACGATGAACTGACCTAGTCTTCACACTTAGACCAATATCTTTGGAATATGCATTAATAGGGTAATTTTTTATTTCTTGTTGACTATTAATTGGCTTGGCTTTAATGATTTGGAATGTGAATTGAATTGTAAATTCAAATTGGAATGACATTGAGAGGAATTTATTATTGAATTGCACCATGATGTTGGACAGGACATGACAACTTTCCCTGTAATTGCTTATCCAGTCCATTGAAATGGCTGGGGTCCCTTTTTATTTATTTTTTTACCCGTTTTATATTGCCATGCCAGACTGATCTCACTTTGAATTTGGCAACAGTAGGTTGAAAGTTCCTCAGCTGAAATCAGCTTGTACTTACTTAAAGTCTTTTTTTTTTTTTTTTTGTCAAGCCTACTTCAGCGTAAATTTAAGGGATTTTTTTGGCTGTTTTATCGTCTGCCAGGCAGTCAAATTACTTAGAAAGTTATAGCACACCTTTCCACAATGGCAACACGATTTGAGGTATTATTAATTTCTGTAGCACAAATGTACAGGATGAGTTATACACCAAAACTGCCTATACTAGGGATGCACTGGCCGAATGTTGTAAGACAACAAACAATTAAGGATGATGCAGTGTGAGTGGTATGGCGGAAAAGCTTGTGTACAGTATATACTGTATGGCATTTCACACGCAACACAGCAAAGAGAAACCAGCGCATGCTGTGAGACTGTCTTTATTATTGTCTGTGGTGGTGGCCTCTCAGTCTCCGCTGGGCATACGGTAGGCATCATAATAATAATGCAGGTTATAAGATGAGGTATATTTCAAATATCTTTATTAAATAATTACCAAATAAATGGCATTAACAGCAGCACCTGTTTAGTCTGCAGAAATGTGCTCTCCGCTCTCCGCTCTCCTTTGATCTCTTGCCTCTTAAGAGAATGTGTTCCCCTCATGAAAGCTCCAGAGGGAACAAATGACAAAGAAATGAATATTATTAACATCCTACAACATGAAAAGACAGGGAACATATTTATAAATATCATATTTCTAAATACAATATATAAATGCTGTAATATGATGTATTAAATATAAATAGTAAAATAATGAATAATAATTAAAGAGTAAAAATGAATAAATAACCCAACATGTCACATTAAGTTTAATTTCACCTATGGGTATCGTTCAGACTTCAGTTTGACACTATGCCTCATTCTCAATCATTTTATAAATGAATATTTTTGTGTTTGTTTATCTGATTATCAATTAACCAACATACACTATATTTATCTGCAAAAACAGGCAACAAATATGGTATTACCAACTTGGAAATTCAGTTAACAGTGATAATGAGCAGAGAGCATACATATAACCAGTTATGACAGAGGCCCTGATAAAAGGTTAAATAATAGGGAACGATATCGGCCAATCAGATAACAAGAAAATCAGTAACCGATATTAGCTGTAAAAATCCTGACCGGCGCATCCATAGTATACATATTAGTATGAGCAATGGTTGCCTTAGCAAGCACCTCTAATTAATTATTTCCTTTTATTTTTTTTTTACTTTTTTTTCAAGAGATCTTAAAATAGGTCGAGAACAACATGATTACAATGTGCAGTGGTCCTCTCCAGACTCAAAATAAATTATTACTCTTGAAAACAAGGGAACTGGAGAGGTACAGAACAGCCCTCCAACTCAATGCATTGATTTGCATGTGCAAGAATGTAATTAATCTTGATGGGGCCTTAAGGCTGTGCTCGCCTCAATTCAGGTCAATTACTGCTCTGACATACAAGTATTGACTGCAGCACACTCTAAAAAAAAAGTATCACGCATGAAGCAAGGATAGACCTTTACACAGCACCATGCCACAATCACTTTCTGTGCATGTTTGGCATTGAAAAACTATATTATTATATTATCCGCCCCCACATAACTGAGTTTCTTTCAACCTCCATTATGCAGTTGCACGGATATCCTAGTGTCACTGTGGGGCAGACGAAAGTCTTACATAACTGAAATGGCGATAATAGTCTTTTGTTACTCTGTGTCAAAGGGCCATGCCACTTCAATTATTCATCCGGTTTGGCAGGATGTTTTTAATCAGCTAGCATGTGTGCCTTTCATCAAAAAGGAGAATTTCAAAACAGACATTAATTAGTAAAGAAGATTTCTGAGATTCTGTTTGATGGCCGTTAATTAAGCTAAAAAGTTCAATATATTTTCTCCTCCTTCAAACATATGATTTATGTATAATCTTTGCCTTTGTATTAGTTATAATTGTAGAATTGAAATAATTAAATTTATTATTACACATACAAATTGTTATTGCTGCAGAGGTCACATAAGTTTAGGCCTAAGAGGGGAGCTTTTCATAAAATAATCGTCTCAACCTTTCAGATGCAGACTCCCTGAGATAAGCTATCATAATCTCTTTTGTCAGAGATTATTGTCTGTGGCACTGTCATCATTATTCAGTGTTTACCTTGGAATAACGAATGAGAAATAATGAGAGAATAAAGGAGTGAAGAAAAACAACTGTTGTGAAATGTTAATTATGCGTCCTTGGGTGTGTGTTTGTTTTTTCTTGGTGGTGATGAGCTCTTTAGAGCCTGTTACATTCCCTCAGAACATAGACTTCCACATACGTGACTCGTCTGTAATGGAAAGTGGCACCATCTACATTTCAAACCTGCCTTGTCAAAGGTAATCTACCTCAAACAAAGGGAGCCTCTTACATATATATTAGAAAATGAAAATTTACGATTGTAGATATAATTAATCATCCGATTTTTGAAGGTCACTTTGTAACGTTTTATACTGAAGCGATAGGCAGCCCTTTTCTCACCAAATTACAAAACAAAATTTCACAATTTAGAATGTAATAAATCATCCGATTTTTCAAGGTCTTTTCACACTGAAGTCTATAGGCAACTTCTTACAAATACATTAGAAATCTAAACTTCACGATTGTAGGTTTTATGAATTGTCCATGTTTAAAAAACTGTTAAAAATTGCTGGAAGAACATTCTGTTTCTTTCCACCCTTGGGATCAGTGCTAAACCCAGGCATGTCCTTACTACCTCGAAGGGTCATGATCTCTCAGAGTGGTGTGACACGGTGTCACCAGAGAAGAAAATGGGGTTACATTGGGTTAATCATGTCCAATTTATCTCATTGTGAGATATCATATCTCTGACCTGATTCTGAAAAGTCTTTGTCGTTCCTTTAGATCCCATTTGAATACAGAGCTGTTCAAATGCATGTCTTTGAAAAAAATATATATTTATTTCAAAGCTTAGAATGACCTGTAGACCAAGAACATAAATATGCAGATCTAAATAATGCAAGTATTGTGTCAGAATTTGACAATTGACTGAAGGCATTATTTTAAAGGCTGTTTTATCACCTGTCTACAGCTGAAAAGTTGAAAACAGAAAACATCACAATATTTTAAAGCACTTTTATTGTCTTTCAAAGCGGCAGAGTCATTGTGTGATCTGACAGCATTATCAAATAAAAAGGGCCATGACAGCCACAGAATAAAGAGTTTGTTCTGAAACAATGCTAGTTTACAGTGAAGGAAAATATCAACTCTTCTGATAATTGACTCAGTCTTGCCAGCTGGTTGTAATACATACAGACATACTGTGAATTATCGGAGGTCTAACCCTCAGTAGATTTCCTGTCACTTTGTGTGTAATCAGATCTGTATTTTTTCATGTCCTGCAAAGTAAATATCTGGCTCTAATCCTAATTGTGAATTCTTATGAATGCATCCCACTCAATATCTATTGTGGTTACAGCCCTGTATACTTCATTTCTATGACAGGTTACAAACTAAATATTTGCAATATTAGTCACCATATTGGTTAATGGTCTTAACATAAAATGATTATCAGCTCATTTCAATGCATATAAAATTTCAGTGCATCCCAATTGCTAATTTTCTCTTTTAGGTATCCACCTCAAATGGTAATATCATATGAAAGCCATAACTGTTTATCTATCCAATCAGAGAGCACCATTTTCTTCTTGTATTTTACTTAATGAGCCCACATGAGTGCATTTCTCATCTGTATTGCTGAGAAAACACTTTGACAAGTTTTCAACCAAGGGACCTTTCTTTGGCAGTCTAGGGAATATAATTTTTGCCTGGTAATTACTACACCAGCTGCTGAAATGTATTTACATGCCATTAAAATGGCTTCCATCAGAAGTGAGAGAGAACGTGTGGCAGAAGTCTGTACAATGCCTCCTTTCCTACTTGTCATCCCTTTGAGACTGCACTCCACAGTCAGGGATGTCAGTGTGCAGTGACCATTGTAAAAAAGAGGGGGCTGTTAAGAATGTCCAATGTTGTGCTGTACCTTAAAAGAAAGAGGGAACATTTGGGAAGTACCTACCTGCTTTTCCTCGCTACAGCTGTCAGTACTGTCACCCTGTAAGAAAGGTCTGGTAAAAAACAGACATTCTAATGATTTTTTATTTCTGCAATGCTAAAAATAAAAAATAAAATAAAATAAAAAAACACCATGGAAGTTTTGGTTTTAATGGTGTTAATTTATGCTGATTTTGATTTAAAAACCATAGTTTTGCAGTAATAAGAATATAAGAGGAGTATTAATAAGTAATAGAAGGATTCTGTCATCATTACTCACCCTCATGTTATTCCAAACCCGTGTGACTTTCTATCTTCCGTGGAACACAAAACGAGATTTTAAGCTAAATGTTAGCCTTAGTCACCATTCACTTTCATTGCTTCTTTTGTACATTTGCATTACATTTTCATCTATTCATTTAGCAGACTCTTTTATCCAAAGCGACTTGAGGCGACAAATGAGGAATACAGCAAAAGCTATTTATCCGAAGGATGCTGTTCTGCCTTTTGAGTTAAGTGTTTTGGGCTTCTCCCCTAGGACTCTTATTTTTAAAGAAAATTGCACTGAGCAAAAGAGTGGCCATCTTAGTTCATGTTGTACAACTCTCTCAGCCATCAGGTTCATGTGACTGCTCCTCCAATGCTTTGAAAGCATAAGGTGTGTTCGACTTCATGCAGTGCTGTGCAGACCGATCGGCGCTGGACTTTAAGCAGTGCATGCCTGTTAGAAATTTTGCCCAACTTTAGAAGGTGCCACCATTGCGTCAATGTGACATATGCCATCAAAGTATCGTGAATGATATTCGACTCAACAATGACAATGGTGTAAGAGTAGTATGGTAGTATGCCATTACCAAAGTGTTTATTCTAACTTCCTCTGTTCCGCTAAACTCTCACAAATCTGTGTTCTTATAACAGTACATCATTGGTATTCATAAAAAAAACAATTTAAAATGATTAAAAATACTGACTTCTGTATTGGTAATAAAATAATATAGGCTTTTATTAGACTTTCTTGTTCACACAGCAGGCACTATATTAAGCAGCACATAGCATTTTCAATTTAATAATATTTCAAGTTATTATATGTAAAATTCAAACCTATGTCTATCTGAATTCCACTTTGATTGCAATAAAGAAAGCAAACAATGCGCAATCTTCCATGACTGATGTAGGTTCAGCACACAGCAGGAAGCACAAAGTGTTTCCGGCTGTATTTTCAACTCCTTCCCCGACTGCAACCGACATATCTCGCCGATCGGTAAGGTGCAGTTCAAGTCAAACACACCTATTGTCTGTAAGCAGATAATTCAAAATTGTAATATTGAGAACATGTCTCTTATTCATTGATTTTTAAGAATATTTAATTATCTGCAGTGGTTTTGAATAATTAATTGCTCTACTGTTTGTTCTTTCAGCCTTTAAAACATCTTTCAAATATTTCGCACTTGTGCACTAAAACCCTTTATTTGTGTTTTATATTTATTAGTTTTACTCTTATTGAATTGAAATGGGAGTAAACAACAGGAGATTTTGGATAAATACATCCTGGCTCCAGTTTTTATTTGAATGGAGTTTGACACGCTGCTGAATTGTTTACACCAATATACACACACATGGAGAGCATTATAGTGAAAAAACAGAAACTCAGCTGCCTGATCATCTTGGCAGAAGCATATAGTAGCATACAGCAAGCATCATAGCAGAGAGGTATCCGAGAGAGAGAAAAAAAAAAGCAAAAGCAACAGAACTTCCACAGATCTGAACCAATTTACCTCTCAAACTGTTCAGAAGATAGTGGAGGTAGATGCAAGTCAGTACATTGTAATTGATGTATGCTCTTCATCATCAGGAAAGCCAAACACACAAACAGCAAAACTCCCTAAAAGCATGAAAGAGGGTTCAAAGAAAGACCAATCAGCATCAGCCCAATATGTCACACATAAAACTCTGAACCCAAAATTCTTGGATCTTAACACACCACCAAAAAACATGGGTTGTGTCCCCATCTTCTTATTGGCATTGCCAGCAGGTGGGTGTGTCTTTAAGACCAAGTCTATACAATCTAGAGGAGGTCCAACAGAATCGATGTAAAATCTTAAATTGTATAAGGTGCACCCTTTAATCTCTAGATGTAGACTTGATTTTTTTTTTTTTTTTTTTTTTTTTTTTTTTTTTTGGAATCCTAGCCCTCACTTCCTCCTCCAATACCAAGTTTAAATCTTTCTCCCATAATCTCTTGAGAGAACTTGAAGCTCCATCCCCCAGACTCTGAATTAGCAGGGAGTAATACACTGATGCCTCATGACCTTTTCCAAAAGCTGTACTCACCACTTCCGGAGTATCTGCTGCTTTAGGGGGGTGTATGCTACTCCCAAAAATAGCACAAAGCAGGTGGCACAGCTGTAAATACCTAAAGAATTGAGACCTGGGAATCCCAAAATGTTGAATATATTTTCAAAGGATCTCAACACTCCACTCTCATATAGGTCACCAAGCATATTAACCTCCCTCACAATCCACTCTGTCCAACAGAAAGGGACTTATTAATACATAATTTTCAGCCATATGCTCGAAGCAACATTTAAATAAATGTCAGAATTAAACACTCTGGACACTTTTGTCCATACCGCATGCAAATGCGAAATAACGGGGTGTAACTTAACTTCTCTGGTTAGTTTTGCAATGGTGAAATAGGGGCAATAACTTCCTTTTCAATTCAAAACCAGGGAGGGGTGACCAATGAGCCAAATGTCTGAGACCGAATGCATAATAATAAAACAAAATCTTGGGTAGGCCTAGCCCACCTTTGTCAATCGGCTTATGCAACTTACTGAAATGTAATCTGGGACCATTCCAAATGAAGGACTTCACTATGCTATCAAATTGCTTGAAATAAGAGAGGGGGACATCTATAGGGAGAGACTGTAGCAGGTAGTTGAATTTTGGAATACAATTCATTTTAATAACATTATCCATCCCAATCATAGATAAATTTAATGAAGCCCACCTGCCCACATCGCACGAAAACCTTTTTATTAAAGGGTCAAAATTAACTCTAACTAAATCACACAAATTTGCTGGGAATAAAATACCCAAATTTTTAATGCCCTGTATGGGCCACTGGAAGGCACCTGGCTGAAAAGCCGTTACCGGGCAGTACGCTGTCAGTGCCAAAGCTTCGGATTTAGACCAATTGACTCTATATCCTGAGAATTTAGAAAAGGAATTAATAATTCTGTGGAGGCAAGGCATAGATCTAGTAGGGTCGGAGACAAATAATAAAATATCATCTGCATAAAGCAAAAGCTTATGCGCCACACCTCCTGCCACCACCCCTGGAAAATCATCCTCCCTTCTTATCGCGGCTGCTAATGGTTCCAGGGCAAGACAGAACAATAAAGGGGAAAGAGGGCAACCCTGTTGGGTCAACCCTATCCAGAGTAAAATAATCTGAAATTAATAAATTTGTTTGTACCGCTGCTACCAGGTGTCTATAAAGTAACTTAATCCATCCAATAAAAGTATTCTCAAACCTGTACATTTCCAAAATCTTAAAAAGATAATCCCATTCTATCATAACAAATGTCTTTTCAGCATCAAGTGAGATGGCAGTGACCAGAGTCTGATCATTCACCACTGACCACATGATATTGATGAAACACCTAATGTTATCAGAAGAGCTATGGCCCCAAATAAACCCCACCTGATCTATATCTATGAGAGATGTCATAACTTTACTTAATTGGTTAGCCAACATTTTTTGACAATATTTTAACATCTAGCTGGATCAGAGAAATTGGACAGTAACTCTTACACTCCCTTGGATCTTTGTCCTTTTTAAGAATCAGACTGATTAGGGGTCTGGGTAGCTCAGCAAATAAAGACGCTGTCTACCACACTTGGAGTCGCAAGTTAGAATCCAGGGCATGCTGAGTGACTCCAGTCAGGCTTCCTAAGCAACCAATTGGCCCGGTTGCTAGGGTGGGTAGAGTCACGTTGGGTTAACCTCCTCGTGGTCGCTATAATGTGGTTCTCACTCTCGGTGGGGCGTGTGGTGAGTTGTGCGTGGATGCTGCAGAGAATAGTGTGAAGCCTCCACACATGCTAGGTCTCCGCAGTAACGCACTCAACAAGCCACGTGATAAAATACGCAGATTGACTACGCCACCACAAGGACCTAGAGTACATTGTGATTTGGGCATTCCAAATTGGGGAGGAAAAAAAAAAAGAATCAGACTACTCCAGGCTTGTGTCATGGTTGGTGGAAGCTTTTCATTCTTTAATGATTCCATATAAACTTCTAGCAAAAGTTGAGCCAGTTCTGTAGCATTAGATCTAAATTCAGCGGCAAATCTGTCTGACCCCGGAGACTTGCCTGTAGGCAAGGCTTTAATTACCTCACCATGCTCCTCCAAGGTTATCTCAGAATCAAGAGAATTTATTTGCTCAGTCGTCAGTTTTGGAAGTTCTAATGGTTCCACAAAGTTTCTAATATCTTCATCAGTAGACAAAGATGTGGAATGATAGAGATCAAGATAGAATTATTTAAAAGCATTATTAATATCAATGGCCGAGGTAAATATTTCACCACCAGCAGATTTCACTGAGGGAATGGTAGAAAAAGACTCTATCTGTTTTATATATCTAGCCAAAAGTTTCCCTGCCTTGTCCCCGGCTCAAAATATGACTGTCTTGCCCTGAATAGCCAAAACTCCACCTTCTACGACAAAATAGAATTATATCTGTATTTTACATTTAGCAGACGCTTTTATCCAAAGCAACTTACAGTGCCCTTATTACAGGGACAATCCCCCTGGAGCAACCTGGAGTTCAGTGCCTTGCTCAAGGACACAATGGTGGTGGCTGTGGGGATTGAACCAACAGCCTTCTGCTTACCAGTTCAGTGCTTTGGTCCACTATGCCACCACTACTCAAGTATTTCAATCTGGTCAATTCCCTGAGGCCATTAGATGACATTCAGCGCTTCAGCTCTGCCTCGGCACTTTTAATATTCCATTCCAATTCCACGAGTTCTTGTCTTGTCATTTGTTGGAGTTCAGGATTTGGCAAAAGGGATACATCAAAGTGCCAACTATATGATTTATTTTTCTCCTTATGTGGTAACACCTCTAAACACACCAGGGTGTGATCTGAGACTAAAATGTTTCCAATTGAGCAATCAACAGCAGATCAAATGAGGGACTTAGATACAATTTTTTTTTTTTTTTTAAATAAAGAATAAGCTTATGGACTGATGAAAAAAATAGTCCCTACCAGATGGGTTCAAAAGTCTCCAAATATCTGTAAGACCAAGATTTTTACACATCCAATGTTGCTTTAGGGGGCTTGCACACTTTTGCTTCACTATGATCAAGGACTGAGTCCATCAAAAAATTAAAGTCTCCTCCCAATATTATATCATGAAGGGTGCCAGTGGCTTGTAACATCCCTTCAAGATCTATAAAAAAAGCCCTGATCATCAAAGTTAGATGCTTAAATATTAGCCAAAATAAGACTTTGTCACTGAATTTCAGCTGAAACTATAATGACTCTTCCTAATTTATCTTTATTCTGTTTGAGACATTTAAATTTGAAGATGTTTACTTATTAGTGTAATGACTCCCCAGCTCTTACTCGAGCCAGCACTATACAAAAAATGCCCACCCTATATCTTCCCAAATTTTTCAGCTTCCTGCAGAGTTTCTTGAAGAAACACTATATCATATTTCTTACGCTTAAGAAGAGAAATAACCTTCCTTCATTTTATGGGGTGCCCCAACCCATTCACATTCCATGTGGAGAGAGACAATCCATTTTGACATATAAAAAAAATAGATTGTGTGTCAAAAACAAGATTACATTCCAACATTAGTGGACCCATCAAAACTGGAACATGCCCCAGAACAAAATAAACAGAAAAAGAAAAACGTGCACATTAACCCCGCACACGACATTGCCAACTGGCGTCCATCCCTCCAGACTCAAACAGCCCATGCATGCCTATGAGAACCTGTGAGACAGAATTACACAGCAAAAGATAATCTATAAAACAAACTCTAGCCAATAGGCAGAATAAACACAAAGAGCATGTAGATTCATCCATAAAACTGTCCTGAAGGTGTGACACTCTACAAAATAAACTTGAGCTGCTAGGCGGAACCAGCACAAAAAAAGCATGCAAATTTCTCTAACAGTAAAGCGAATGTTCAGTGAGCCGGTCCATTCGGCTGCAACATGAGTACAAGCAAATTACTTACTCCAATGACTTTGCAAAAAATACTCCACAAAACAAACTCCAGCCAATAGGCGGAATAAGCACAAAGAGCATGTAGATTAATCCATAAAACTGTCCTGAATATGTGTTACTCTAAAAAGAATACTTCATCCGATAGGCGGACTAAACACAAAGAGCGTGTAGATTCATCCATAAAACTGTACTGAAGGTGCGTTACTCTACAAAATAAACTCCAGCCGCTACGTGGAACCAGCACACAAAAAAATGTTCAGTGAGCCAGTCCACTCGGCTTCAACATGAGTACAACAAGATGACTTGCTCACTCCACTGACTTTATGAAGGACATCGCTTGCTGTGGGCATGTACGGTCATCCTTAGCATCTATTCTCAATTTGGCTGGGAATATCAGTACAAAAGCGACTTTCCATTGATGTAAAGGTTTCTTGCATTCCTTGAATCGATCAAGTCTGGGAAAAAGAAAATGCTGTGGTTCTTCCAAGAAAGCCTTCCTTTACTCCTCGCCTCGCGTAACACAAAATATTTATCAGATTATCTCAGAAATTTGGCCAGAATTGATCGGGGCCTGTCTCCCTCCACGGGTCGCTGAGCAGGAACCCTGTGAGCTCGCTCGATTTCCAGCTTATGGCCTGCTAATCAGAAGGAGCCCATCCAGGAATTTCATCATATCCTGTCCCTCTTTGCCCTTGGGAATTCCGACCATATGGACGTTATTCCGCCGGCTATGGTTCTCCATGTCCTCCAACTTCTCCCAGACACGCTCCAAATCCACCTTGGTCACTAGCGGATTAGCAGATAATTACCTCCGATGACTCCAGGCAATTGATCCGTTTCTCGACATCCCCCACTCTTGTAATCACATCAGTGAACTTTGCCTCCATGGCAGTGATCGATCGACGTATCACAGCAAGATCCTCCAAGTCAGCAACGACCTTCATCAGCATTGCCGACATGTTCAGCATCTCTCACCACATTTCCCTCACTTCCCGACTAAATCAACTCCCAGGCTCGTGGCCTGCTCAGGGGCGCAGCTTGAGCACGTAAGTGTCTTTTAATGTCTCTAGAGCCCGAGGATTTTGAATTCTTTGACATATTGTCCTCCTAGAACAGTTATCGAACAGAGTGTATCGAATCTCACCGGTTTATGTCATTAAAAGTGTTAAAACTAGCAAAGTGCGCAGAGCTCGCCATTCACACGTCCGATCCTCGCATGGCATCAGGTGACTCCTAAGCAAAGACATCCTTAAACTAAGAGAGCTCAGAGATCTTTTAATAGCTGAGCTTCTCTCAGACAAGGAAGATGGCTTCCTAACAGGCTTAGCCTATGTAGACACCACTCCTGGCATCAGGCCCAGGACTCCATCCAAAACACACTAACTTCAAAACAACATTGTCAGTACACAAAACTGAAATCTCTCCTGATGCATCTAAAAAAAAAAGCACACTCCAAAGATAATCCAGCTATATACTGTCCCTTTCACAATAAGCCCCATCCTCTAAAAAAATGTTGAGGCTTCAGATTAAACACCATTAAGGAGTGAAAGCTTACATGATATCTACTTTAAATGCTGCTAATTATCTTAACATCTTGCTCACAAATGCAAAGCCATTCTGAAGTGTGATGAGTGCAACGGTCCGCATCTTGGTCCACCATCATTGGCACCCAAATCCTACATCACAGCATGGCGGGGAGGACACAGGAGAAATTCCAACAACACAAAATGTGAGCTCTCTGTGAACTGAAGATTGTGGAAGTGTCCTTTCAATTAAATCTTACTCCAAGATCTGTCTTGTCAAAGTTTTCCTGAGGGGCATCCTGCGAAAGCAGTAAGGATGCATACCATGCTCAACGATCAAAGCAACAGATCTCTAGCCAACAGTTCTTTTACATATTCAACAGCAAAGCATCCCCTTACAGCTTAAATACCTGATTGATTGAGTGTTTGTGGAGAAGAGCAAACGGTTATCAGATCGTAGCAAATGGTGGAATTAGCCTCATGCTTCCAACATTAGTTGAATGCAGTAAAATATCAGACAACTGAGAAGAAATTACACCGCCACAAACTACTCTCCATCATCCTCACCTCAATTGCATTGCATCTGAATTCCTAACTTTAGACCAGTCATACTCAAATGATGGACAGCGGTCCGTGTCCGGACCCAGCAAAGGGTCAATACGGACCGAACAGCATCTAACTTAATGGGATGAAGCCTATCCAATCACGTGCGTTTATGCAAATTAGTCTCATGACGAGTTCCGCATCCTATCCAATCGTATGCATTTATGCAAATTAGTCTCGTGGCAAGTGCCGCGTGACAGGACAACGTGTTTCCAGAGCACCTTTAAACAATTACGTTTTTTTCCTTCTAAAATTGCCTTTTTATTATGATCAGCATGTTTAAAGTCTTTCACAAACAGATTATTTTTGGGAAAATTAATAAAAAATATCATCATCTCTGGCATAGATGGCAAGGAAAAGCAACCAGAAATGTGATATTACTAGTAATGTAGTGGAGTACTCATGAGAATGTTTCCATTATTTTATATTTATATTCCATTTATAGGCCTACTTAACTTTAGCTAACAGTATTTTAAGCTTACTATTGTGATGTACATTGTTTGTTGTTGGTAGATTTTTACTTTAAAGAAAATATAAAAACAGTCCATTCAGACTTTTACATTTTCCACATTTTCTCTCGGGGGTACCCCTGATGTATCTTTCTTTGTTCACAAGGCCTGCTATGCCCCTTAGGTATCTAAAAATATTCAAACATAAATACTGGACTGCTGTCATTCAGCATCAAAACAAACAGTTGATTTTATCTTTTAATATTCATATCAAAGTGCACTCGGTTGATGAACTAATTGAAATATATTAATCTTTTGGTAGAATATTCCCTAAACCCCACTACTTTGGCTTTGTCTCTGGGGCCCCAATGTCATAATCCTTGCCTAATTTTGAAGAGACTGATTTTTTATTTTTTATTTTACAAAGAACTATTGCTGCCAACTTGTACATTTATAATAACTATTTCATAAAATTGATTAAGCATTCCTTATGTAATTTCATAACTACAGTATACTGACTACTGACCCCATGTAAGTTATTGTCCGGACCATTGCTGAGAAGGAAATATAGAGAACGGACCTCTTGGAACTTTATTTGAATACCCTTCTCTAGAACCTAAAGCCCACATCCTCCTGCTACGTGGGGAAGACATCCTCAGAGCTCATAAGGTGAGAAAGCAAATTAATGGCCCACACAACATGTCCTTTGCCCAAAAGCTCGACCTTGGATGGGTCCTGGTTGGTGAAGTATGCCTAGGAGATGTGCATAAGCCCAGTGTTTCCAGTTTTAAGGCAAACATCTTAGAGAATGGAAGACCCTAACTTTTCAGTCATTGTGCAAGTCATGCACACCTTATAGAAAAGATCACCAACAATTCAAGAGCTCAGCATACTCCTCATGTCTTTGAATCCAACTGGAATGACAGATTAATAAAGACAATCTTGGTAACACTCTTTTTCAAAAGTCAGATATGAAAGAACAGCTTGTAACCTTCATGCAGAAACTATTCGACAGTGATCATGCAGAGCCAGCACCTCCTCTGCCCAAAGTAATGGAGTGCTGATACTAACCATTATTTGGAGTCTACCATCTCAAAAAGCCTGACCAGATCAGAGCTGTATTTGACTGCAGCACACAATACAATATATCTCACTCAGTAATGTGCTCCTCACTGGGCCAGACCTGAATAACAGCCTCCTGAGTTTCCTGCGACTGCACAAGATTGCATCAAACAGTTCAAAATTATTCCAAGCATTCCCACCTGAAAAATGTGGAAAACTGCAACAGAAAAATTTACTTTCGAAGTATCAGTTAACGACAATCCATTCACACGCCATGGCGTCCAATCCATAATCAATAGTCTCTTTGATCCTCTTGGTCTTGTGGCTCCTGTCACTACACAGGGAATGTTTCTACTCCTAAAGCTGTCCATTGAAGGCACCACTTCCACAAGAGAATTGCAGTGAGTAGGAATCATGGAGAGACTAATTTAAGGACCTGCGACACCTTCACCCTGGCCTTGACCAAATTTCATTTCGAAAGCTAAACACAAGGATATCTGTGTTTTCTTTGATGCATCATAGTTGCTGTAGCATACCTCAAGACAGCATATGGAGATGGTAAAATCAGCATCAGCTTCATATTAGGAAAAGAAAGACTGACACCATGAGATGAGCCTTCCATACCCAGATTACAGCTTTGCGTGATAGTCTTACCGGAGGAGATCCCAGAGCTTATTGTTAAAAAGATTGACTTCAAGCTAGATGCTTTTACCTTCTACTGTTAAAGCAATGTTGTACTTGGCTACATCTAAAAATAAACTAAATGTCTCTTTGTCTACATTCACAACAGGGTTCAGAGATTCAGGAACCAAACCAGTGGCAATACATACTGACCTTGCTTCCAGGTCCATTCAGGCTTATTATCTCATGAAATCTAACTGGCTCAGGTCCACTGTTCCTACGCAAGTCAAATGAAGGTGACTTCATTATGACAGACAACTTTGCGCTTGTAGCCTCAAATGCAGAAATCAGACCTGTATCTGAAATCATTTTATTGCTTATAAAGTAAGACTAAACTCTTTTAAGTTGTTCTTTATATATGACATTTTCAAAAATGTCAGACAGGAAGTGTTCTGACTTTCGAGTTAAGTGTTTTGGGCTCTTCCCATTGGACTCTTATTTTGATAGGAATTTGCACTGAGCAAGAGAGTGGCGATCTTAGCTCATGTTGCACAACCCTCTCAGCCATCAGGGTACATGTGACTGCTGCTCCACTTTTCACTTTAATGTGCTTGCCTTTGAAAGTAAATAGTTCATTCAAAATGTCAAAATTGAGAATGTTCCACTTATTTAGTGAGTTATGAGAATATTTAACTATCTGCAGTGGTTTTGTAAAATGAATTGCTCAACTGTTAGCTCTTTCAGCCTTAATAATAATAATGATAATTAAATAAAAATAAAAACTATGGGGGGAGGAATTTGGTGGGGAAATGTGCTAAATGTAATTGAACATAATGTCACAATGCATCAATGGTCCAGTTTTTGTTTTTTACCTGGAAATAAAATGTTTGGATGAGGTTCACCCAACTACATTTCTTTGGTCATGTTCGTGTGTCTGTATAATTTCCTTATATGCCAATAATTCTATAAACATGAACAGATAAGCACATTTTGTGTAATCAATTATATATTTTTTCTTCTGTTTCTGAACAGAGAACACAAGATTGTCCTCTGAATCTCTTTTTGTTCTGTTGTAATTATATGATGACCTTCTATGTCACGTTCATAAGCCTCTGAATATGACTCAAGGACTCTGTCAAGAGGCATCCAGATAGTCAAGATGTGCCCCATTATATCTGTGCTGTGTTAAATGTCAAGAAGCTGACGCAATACCCATTATGTCCCGCATTCTGCATTAATGTGTCTTTTGATGAGCACATAAATTTATGCATGAGCATGAGCCAAAATAAAAGCCCTTTCCTACACTAGGTGGCAATCTTTCTGCCACCGTTTTTGTAGAAAGGATGCCTCTAAAGATGTGATAGAGTGGGCTTCAAGTAGCTATGCATATACCCTCAGGCTACATGGATTAAGGGGTTGTTTAGACATCTATACAGTTGTTGGTGTGAAGCCACGAGGATCTCACTTGCTCCTGCTGAGATGAAACTGCTATTCATATGGGCTAAAGAAAATGCTGGGTTGTCTGTCTTCTGGGGACATTCTCAGTGATTTGCCATATGGAGTATCTTATAGAAGAGCAATGTATGATGGAGATCTTAATGAAACAGACATTCATAGAAGACAAAGTGAAACTTGTAAAATTCTACAAGCAATTATGGACAGAATGTTGGAATAACAAAATAAAAGGAACTTTTTTTTTTTTTTTTTGCCTGATCTAAAATGTACTGGTTAAAAAGCAGATAATCAAATGCAGCAGCAAAATCTTCAATTCAAAGTGTGGTTTCTTATCTAATCCCCTTCATTCTTTGAATGTGTGATCAAAAGGTCTTTGATAATTGGGTAATTATTGCATAGATGAAAGGCATTTGAAGATTAATGCAAACTGACTATTCTGCCATGGTATTTAGTTGCACAAAGAAAAAAAAAACTCTCTTGGTGAAAGATCCCTATTTATGAGTTCTAGACTGTCACCAGATTAATATCACAGGTGAATGACTTTAAAATGTATGTGTGTAATTGTTTTTGATGTTAAAATACTTCATCCTAAAATGCTGGATGGAAACACCAAGATGCAAATAAAATCTCCAACATGTGCATAAAAACTATTCTCGCTTGAGGTTGATACATTTTTTATTCAATGAGACATGCACATAAACTATGATGGAAATACATTTACCAAATAAATTCCTAGATGCACGTCAAAAGTCACGTGAATTTGCATCTCAGATACTGTATTGCTCTGGCTTTTCTTTCTGAAATGACCGGGCCAAAGCCTGTCATAAAAATTATTGGACACTTTTACCTCCCAGAACTGCCTGACACGCTTTTGTTCCCAGATATAAGGCATCTGCCAATGATAGCAGGCAAACATGAGGTTTGTATGAGTGTTTTGTCTGCACACTCTAAACTGCAAGCAATTTATTACATTGAACAAAAGAGCCACAGTGGCTTCCCCAGTACAACTTCCATTTTGTTCTCTTGAACACATGGGATGGAAAAGCTTCTTTATTTGCAAATTGTTTTTGCATTATGCTGATTTTTTGCATAAATTAATTCATAACTTCGATGGAAACATGACCATTGGGGTTCTGTGGCACGTTCAAAACATTGCTCTGTTTGTTTGAGCACATGTCCTTTTCCAGATCAAATTCTCTTGAAGGTTTGGGGCTGTTTGTCTAATAAATGGTCCCTAACCTTAAGTATGAGCAATTACTATTGCTTAAGACTTAGGTTTAGAGATTTGAACAAACCCCTTTTTCTCATATTGTTTGGGCTGCAGACATGAATGATTCCTCAAATATTGTAACATTCATGATCCCTAGAATCCCCAGGCAGTCAGATCGACTCCAGCTCTGATTACTGAGTATCTCCGTAGAGCCCTGGTTGAAGCTTCATGCCCATTGAACATTCCTCTTTTGCTAGTCTGATGTAGTGGTGCATGTCATCGAACATTTGAGTGGATCCCTCAAGTGATGGCAGAGTCACAGAACTGTGTCAGAAAGCCGGGAATCCAGACAGCGGGCCACTCAGACTGCTCATGTGACAGATAAAGAAGGCTGTCCTGCAGTTTGTCTGCTTCACAGTGGCTGTATCTCTGTGGAGACTGAAAACTATAGAATACTTCCACTCCCTGTTTCTGTAGTTTGGCCGAGGACTATAGCAGAATATTTCAGAACCCAATGAAATAGTTGACGAGCGAAGATCTCTTCCTGTGTTGACATTTTTCTTTTCTTTTTTTAATGCCAACATTACAGCCACTAATCAGGATTTACAGTATTCAGTAATTAAATATGTCCTTGTTGGGTCAGTGCCATTGCCTAGTGGTTCAGACTGATCTCAGTGTGAATTCTGCGACAGTAGGTCAAAGTTCTTCAACTGAAATCCATCTGTACTAACCAAAATGTTAAACCCCAGTGGCCGAAGCTGGAAGTGTTGTTGAACATATGGCCACACATGAGCTCCAGTTTCCAAATTAAATGTCCACAGAGTGGCATGAAAAGCAAGTTGTTATTAGTTGTAAATTATTGTCTTGATGCACAAGATGGCACCTGTGATCCTCCACAATATGACTTCAAGAGGAGACTTGTTAGAGACATGGCTGAGATTAGCATGAGCGTGTTTTCAGGAAAAGAAAGAGTGGTCTGTCAGCGACAGGAGATAACATGTTTACATTGTTGTGTGCCTCAGCCAGCAGCGATGAGCTGACCAACGGTATGAAGTAAATAGTGTTAAAATTGTGCATAACAATCAGGGGCGGACTGGGACAAAAAAGTGGCCCTGGACTTTTTGGCCGTGAGTGGCCCACCAATTCCAGCCCGCAACACACCACACCAATACACACTGGCTCTTTGATTTAATTTTCTGGCTCAATTTCAAATTGTTATGTTTAAAAAATTCTATTTTAGTCATGACAACAGGCACCACAGTGCAAAAATTGGCATAACTTTAAAACATATAAAACTACTGTAAATGTGATGAGTGGATTTTTTTTATTTTTTTAGAGAAAGCACTAAAATAAACACAATATGTGAGTTTGTTGCGTAATTATAACTGCAGTGTTTTAATTCCTTCCCCAGATTATTCTTGAGAAAAAGTGAAAAGCCCAATTCTTTGACAAGCGCTGTTTCTGCTTTCCTTTAAACAAAGCATCAAAGACTCAAATAGCCACAAATTAATATTTTTCACTTATTTTCTGCATTTTTATCAGGTGTGAACATTATTCAGCAAGCCGCATTTCAGCTCCCTGTGGTATGAATGAAATTATGCAAATGACAAAGTACTGCTCATAGCTTTACTGTTTGCATTTTATGTACGCTGCTGTTATTGTATTTGTTGTAACTAGCAGTTATTTGTCATGTTGTGATTATTCAGACCTCATTTTATACCTAATAGGTTGTCTTTGGTTGTCACCATTATTGAGATTTGCATGTCAAATAATGAGGTCCACGCGAGGTACACATTGAATGTGCGCATGTGGAAATGTGCTACAATATGTAAGTAATTTTTAAATAAAAGACATTTAAGTTGTTCAAATTAAAAGTAATTGTGTTGGCTTTACCTTACAGAGTTATTTAAATATTCACTCTGTAATGGGGTCCGCGTGGGCATGTTGGGGGCAGCTGCCTATATCACCGGTAGGACGGGCCGGTTCTTGGAGCAAAGGGCCGGCCCAAATTACCCAGCGGCCCACTGGGAAAACACCCGGTGTTCCTGATGGCCAGTCCACCCCTGGTAACATTTAACAATATGTTTTGTTATGTTAACAATAGTTAATGTAGTTGCTGAACGAACAATACCTTTTTTAAGAATATATTTATCTTGGTTAATTTCTGTGTATACAAATACATTTTTAACATTTCAAGTTGTATAAATTAACATTAGGTCATATATTATGAATGAACAGTAATTAATAATGAACAACAGTATGTTTAAATAAAACAGAACAGTATAACCAAGATAAATGCTGTAAAATTTGTTTTTCATTGTTAGTTCATTATACCAACTGCATTAACCAATGTTAATGAATTAAAACTTATTGTAAAGTGTTACCAAATAGTGAACAGAGTTGCAGGTGTAATCGAGAGTATAGCGTTAACAGAAATGGCAACTTTATAATATTATAAAGTGTTGGTTTTTGTCCAACAAAAGATTTTCTGTTGTTACCCTGCAGTTGCATATCCAAATTAAAACTGTATAGCTTCTCGACTCTGTATCGAAGCCTAGCATTATTTATTCATTTCTGCAGAAACTTGCGTCCATAGATGAGCTACTGTTGTCCCTGATGTTTATTTCTATGGTTATCATTTCTTACCTTCATAAACATCAATGTAACTGCATACATACATGAAGAAAAGGAGGCTTGGTGATGCTATTTATATTGGTAGAGGTGATTTTTGGTCATTCTGTAAACACCTTGTATAAAATGTAATTTTCTGAAATCTCTAGACCGGCACCAGGTGAAACCAAAAGTAGCTATGACCACACTCACTAAACTAGAAATCAAGCATGGCCATCATATGCAACTAGCCAATACAGTCAAATGGAATGCATATTTTATTAAACATATTCCTTAACCTAAACCCAAACACTAAACATAACTCAGTGGAGTAAAAAATTAATCTTCTAGGGAAAATGCAACCTCTGAATCGTGCTCATCAATATGTGAACATGATACTTCAGAACTCATGTCTTTAAAACTGCTTGTGCATTTTTACACAGGAAAAGGTAAACATATTTGGAATTATGCAAAAATGTCTCATAGGAGGTTTCACTTGTTACTTGTCATTAACTGGACAGAATGGGCTTGATTTCAGGGTACTGGAACACTCGTGTGTTCATGTTGAGTGGTTAGCTCCAACATATGTAGGGTGGGTTCAACTCCACCTCATGCAGGCCCATTCTACATGGGTGCTTAAAGGAATAGTTCACCCAAAAATGAAATTTGCTGAGAATTTATTCACCCTCAGGCCATCCAAGATGTATCCACACAACTCCAGTCGACAAATAAAGTTCTTCTGAATGCAAACGATTGATTATTTTGAGAAACAAAACAATACTTATATACTTTTAACTACAAATGTTCGCTTCCGTACATCTCTGTGATGTGCGCTCATGAGAGGTATGACGTAAGCTCGTTGGTAAGGTCACACATCATGTGGAGGAAGAGGCAGGAAGCGTGTCATTGTTTACAATAGAAACTTGCACAGAGCACAGACCAAGGGCTGTTCACAAACCAAAACAGTCCAAAACAATTTCAAAACAATATAAAATAAACAAAAAATCATTTCCAAATAATAATAATAAAAAAAACAATGTAAACAATGACGCGCTTCCTGATTCCTCCTCCACGAGACACGTGACCTTACCAACGAGCTTACGTCATCCCTCTCATGAGCGCACATCACAGAGATGTACTGAATTGAAAATTTGTCGTTAAAAGTGTATAAGTATTGTTTTGTTTCTCAAAATATTCAATCGTTTGCATTCAGAAGAACTTTATTTGTCGACTGGAGTCATGTGAATTATTTTGATGCACCCTAAATATGCATTTTGGACCGTCAAATTACTGAGTATTTTCACTTGAATTGAAATCCTAAAAATCTTAAATTCTGTTTTGATGAAGAAAGAAACTCAGATACATCTTGGTTGGAGTAAATTATCAGCAAATTTTCATTTTTGGGTGAACTATTCCTTTAAGGGTGCTAAGCATTGAAAATATAAACCTAATAAAACTGTTTATTGACTAAGCAGATTTCCTTGAATCTTTGCGAACACACACACACACAGAATCCCTGAATCAAAACTAATAAATGTATTATCTTGCATATCAGTGTGTCTTAATTTATAGACTCAGCTTTCTGCTATCATGCCTCCAATGTATACATGAGCATTTGAATGGTTACGACCTCCACTCGCGCATTGAAAATTAGTTGCGGAATTATTTCACTCAATCTGAAAGCCTGTTGCTTTTGATTTTTGCCCGGGGAAAAAGCAGCCCATAACTTCTGGTCTAGGATCAGTTTCTCAAAGCCAAATTTACACCTTAACTTTAAGTACAACACAAAAACTGACTCTAGATCAGTGGTTGCTGAATATAGACAAAAAATAACTAAATGATTGTACATTAAAAAAAATAAAAAAAATAAAAAAAAATAAAAATAAAAATCTTAAATTAATGGATTTGTTTTTACATTATGTCTCCACATTATACAGAGCATCCCCACTATTTTCAGAAGCACCCTCACCGATTTTGATCTGGAACCTGGCCTGACCTCATGTAACTTCCAAAACCTGTTTCCTCCACTTGAATGAAAATAAATTATAAATAAATACAATTTCTCCATGTTGGTACAGTATGTTAGGAAGAGCTCATCCTACAGTACATGTATGCTTATAAATACACTGCTCAAAAAAATTAAGGGAACACTTAAATCACACATCGGATCTCGATGAACGAAATATATTGAAGATCAAAATATTTACTGTACATTGTGTAATACTTTGAGAACAAAATGATGTAACAACAGTCAGTGGAAACCAAAATCACCAACCGATTGAGGGATGGATTCAAACTCAATGTAATCAATTGAAATCACAGACTGTTCCAACTTGCGTGAATTTCATCACGGCAACTCATAATGTGACTCAGGTGTGTGTATGGCTCCCTCGTGCCTGTATGCACTCCCGACAACATCTGGGCATGCTCCTGATGAGACGGCGGATGGTGTCCTGGGGGATCTCCTCCCAGACCTGGATCAGGGCATCAGTGAGCTCCTGGACAGTCTATGGCGCTACTTGGCGGTGTCGGATGCATCGATACATAACGTCCCAAAGGTTCTCAATTGGATTCAGTTCTGAGGAACTTGAGGGCCAGTCAATGGCATCAATGCCTTCGTCATCCAGGAACTGCCTACACACTCTGGCCAAATGAGGCCGGGCATTGTCCTGCACCAGGAAGAAACCAGGGCCCACTGCACCAGCGTAAGGTCTGACGATGGGTCTGAGGATTTCATCCCGGTAGCTAACAGCAGTCAGGGTACCGTTGGCTAGCACATGGATGTCTGTACGACCCTCCAAGGATATGCCTCCCCAGACCATTACTGACCCACCACCAAACCGGTCATGCTGGATGATTTTTCAGGCAGCATAACGTTCACCACAGCATCTCCAGACTCATTCACGTCTGTCACCTATGCTCAGTGTGAACCTGCTCACATCTGTGAAGATAACAGGGCGCCAATGGCGGACCTGCCAATTCTGGTGTTCTCTGGCGAATGCCAATCGAGCTGCACGGTGCTGGGCTGCGAGCACAGGTCCCACTAAAGGGTTTGGTCAGAAACATGCACACCAGTAGCCCATTGGAGGTTATTTTGTAGGGCTCCGGCAGTGCTCCTCCTGTTCCTCCTCGCACAAAGGAGCAGATACCGGTCCTAATGCTGGGTTGATGCCCTTCTACGGCCCTGTCCAGCTCTCCTCGTGTAACGGCCTGTCTCTTGGTATCTCCTCCATGCTCTTGAGACTGTACTGGGAGACACAGCAAACCTTCTTGCGATGGCACATATGGATGTGCCATCCTGGAGGAGCTGGACTACCTGTGCAACCTGAATGGGCTGCAGGTACCGCCTCATGCTACCAATAGTGAAAAGGACACTAACAAAATTCAAAACTAGAGAAGAATCAGTCAGGGATGATAAGGAGAGAGCAATTGTCTGTGACCACCATCTGCAAAACCATTTCCTTTTTGGGGGTTCAGATCTTTGTTAGTTACATGATCTAGTCTGAATTTCCTGCTCAGAGCAGCTATGCTCTTTTCCAGGAACTTCCCTACTCTCCATTCTCTGCTCCCGGCAAACATATGATTCTGACAAGCATCTTCTCTTGAAGTGTCGCTCCAAATCACTCAGATCCGGGGAGCGGTTTTCCATTTAGCTTTTCAAGCTCTGAGAACAAATAAGAAACTACATTCCACCCCCATCCAAAACACTTCTTTACCCTAAAGTTCATCTTATGGAATCATTGAGAACTTCAAGGGCAACCTCAAGGGGGCTGTGATACTGTGTGATGGAGTGAAGAAACAGCTTCATAGCTTGTGCAATATTTGTCTTTTAGACTAAGAACAACTGCAGACAAGCAGACAGCAACCCTTATGATAACTGACTCTGACACTCTCAGCTGCATGGTTTTGTTTGTCACTCCAAACAATGCCAATAGCGGTTGAAACCTAACAATATATATTTTGTTCTCACAGGGTCACCACTATGGTTTTCCACATGACTTCAGAAGAAAACATATGTTGTAACACAATACAGTGTTTATATCAAATGACATCTAATGCAGATGTTTTGAATATACAATTCAAATCGAGATTATTGGTTGTCAGGTTTTTTTTTTTTTGTTTTTTTTTTAAATAGGAACATCCATTGAAACCTTAAACAGTCAATGATGACATCTAATTCAGAGTGACTTTATGGCAGTCATATTCTTGCACCCATTTCATAGTGCTGTCAAAGAAAATATCAGTATGAATTCAACAAGCCTACCTGCCCTTGTCTAAATTGATTTCTACTAACATTTCTGATGCGTATTTAACTGGAATCGTCCCATATTTGGGACATTTTTTTCTGCTTTTTTGCAGGTTTTTTATGTTTATTAGACTATATTACCTTCAAATCCAAATTTAAAATTGACAAACCTTTTATCATTTAAAATCTACAAGTCTCTAGGTTCGAAATATGGCCACTGTTTTGCGATCTGAATTATGTCATTACAGTAATGCATTAAAATACTGAGAGTGTGGATTTTAAAACATATGACGTGATCAGTGTTACTTATTTTTTATATCTTCTGGTTTTGATCCGATCGGATGATGGCAGGCAATTCCAGCATGCAATCCATGATAAGTGTCCACAATTGAAAACAGACTTGCCCATTTTATCCAAAACAGCGAAAATTGAGGGAAAAAATTACTGATCATCCTTTGCTTGTGTCATCACATAATATATAATGTCTATTGTCAATCAAATATTGATTATAAAGCTTATTTTAGAGGTCTCTGCTATTCTGGTGAAACATCCGCGTTGTTTGAGCCCACCCACGAGTCTCTCTGTTATTCACAGCTGGAGCTGTCAATCAAACCAGATCAAAGGCTCCTTGGCCTCTCCAAAATGCGCATTGGCTGTTTCAGTGAAAGGATACAGCCAATGGATCGCTTGTCAAGATTTGATTGACAGGTCAGTGCGATTATGATGTAACGCCCGTTTCACATCACAAGCGCGATCTGCGCATGAGCAGAGCATATTTTTGTCTGCGTCCATAATAACAGATTATAGCATTCACATCGGAATCGTCAGCAGTACGTCAGAGCATAGCGTGAGCATAGCGTAAGCTGCAGTGCAGCAGGGTTTCAGCTCCGAGTCTATATTTGCTGCACCGCTGGCGCTCAATTAAAGTGACCGTGCACTGTTGATGGATAAAATGAATGTGATTTGACACAAAAAAGTATACAATGCACAGAATATGCATATATTAGTAATCTAGTGTATCTTTATACTGCAGGAATTAGAGCATATCTGAAAAACAAAATGAAAAGAAATTCCAGGAGTTTTAACAATTTAAACCAATTTAAAATATGTTAATTATAGATCTTAATCAGAAGTACGGTTTATCATTTAAAACTACAGTAAACTACAACTTATAAGCCTGAAAATATGAGACAAAAAAATGTCTCAAAGTTCATAAACTGAGCAATGGAGGGTCAGGGGGCAGCGAACTGTCAACGTGAGTATTTTATTACTCTTCAGCGTCACTCACAAAAACTTAAAAAAGGCCCTTAGTGGCCACGTAAACACACAAACGAGTCATAACTGTAACAGATGCAGGAACAGTCTTTCTCTTGTCTCTCTCTCCCCATACTGCTGCATCCGTCAGCCTTTTCAGGTCTCCCTCCTCCATCACTATAACAAGACACAGGTGTTAGATAATGACGGCCCAGGTGATGTTACCTATCTCCCTTTCCCGCAGACAGATACACGACCATGCCCCCATCCCCACATTTATGTACTATTAAACATAAAACAGGTCTATAGGCTTCAGCAATACCCAATCACAGCCGAGTTTGCTTTCACTTGTAAACACATGCACATGACAGACTGTGACGTCAGTAAATTCAGAACTTATCCCATTTGTGTTCAACAATGGATGATACCAGACTGATTGTGGAGGTGGAGAAGAACAAAGTGCTCTATTGTTTACCTTTTAGATGCAAATGTGGTCCTCCTCCTCATGTAAATAAGATTTCATGATGATCAAGTTTGTAATACTTATCAATGACCCACTCCTGATAACCATTTTATAAGTTATGGTCTTTATTAAAATAAATACTCACCTTAGTAAAATCGAAATCACAGTATTTTTCTGTATAGAGCCGCTGCTGTGAAGCTATAGAAACGCTTCCAAAGTGAAAGCCCTGTCGAGTCTGCAGCTGCAGTTTCACTGTAGTTAAGCTGACGTTATGCTCACGTCTCGCTCAAGCGATGTGAAACGGGCGTGAGGCTGTACTAAGCCCTACCCAAAACCCTAATATGATTATAGCATTGTTAGCACATCCTGATAGGTAGCATATATTTTCAGGACACCTGTACGCTGTAGATCAAATAATAGAAGTGCAGGTATTAAGTACCGCCCCACTTCAAGCACTGATTGTTCTCAAATTCATATCAGGACATGGTCAGACAAGTGGTTTTGGTTCCTTTGTGTTTTTATGCCAATTCCTGCCTAGTTATTCAGATAATAAACCTTTTTCACACTCTGGGTTTTGGAACGCGGAAGTAAAGGTTTGCAGGGTAACTGTCGACAGCGGTGAATGGGGGTGAATGGGAGATCACAGCAAATATTATTTTCACTTACCCATTTGCTCTAAGACCAAAAGAAAAAATCCACTATTAAATTTTAATGACTTTCCAGAAGAGGAAAATTTTAAACCTGTTAACTGTCACTGGCCAACAGGTGGTCTGTTTGAGTATGGCTAAAAAACAAATGCTTCGTTGTATATCAAAAACTTCATCAGTGTTCACATACTTGGTATCAAATTAAAGCTTAAAAACTCAACTTTCATCTTCCTCAGTCTATTTTGCAATTAGAACATTACATTGAAAAAAAATTAAAGTGTTAAAAGAGTGCATTTTAAAAACATGCGACAGTAGGCTACTTATGTTTCATATTCTCTGTTTATGATCCAATCCAATGAATGAAGAAATATAGCATGCATTTCATTTGACTCATTTGAAGAAAAAATAGCATGCTTTTCATTCGGCTCATTTGAGATGAGCAAGTTCTGCGCAGAAACGATCACCGGTGATCACCAACAGGTGCATGCCAGTTAGAAATCTGTCTGGCTTGCTATGATATCATGACCACGTATGTCAAAAATACTCCCGCGAGAGCAAGGCAGCCACGGTTGTAGCAGGCAGGTGGTGCAGTTGCTTTTTCAGAGTTGCGAGTACTGCAAGCACAATGGGAAATGACTTGCTGACTACACTACTTAATGCTCATTGGCTTAAACAACCATGATGTTTTGATGTCTTATTAAATGTTAGATTTTTTTATCTCTAATATCATGTTTTTATGTGTATAAATGATATGTAAATATATTCCCAACATTCTGACAGTGCAATCTCTGTATGGGATATGTGACTGGTATCATATTTCTGAAACAACTAAATATGTGTCTTTATTAAATTAAAGATTTATGGAAAGACACGTCTTATGGGGGGAATTAAATAACAGGTACATTGAGTGTTTTGTTCATTATATTTATTTTCCTTTAAAAGCAACAGAATTTAAATTGCATCCACTTTATTAACAACAAAACACTTGAATGTGAATCATGAGATATCTGCCTTTGATCTCACAGTGGCTGATCCACTATGAGAAGTGAGAACTGTCAGACTTGACAGCTCTTATTTCACTCCTCCCCAGACTGCACCAGCCTGCTCTCATCTGCTTTCAAGGAGAGGTGTTTGGCATCTCAAACGAGCCTAACATGATGAAAATGGACTCAACCTTTTTATCCAAAACATCGAAAATCGGGGGTAAATGGGGAAAAAAAGCCGACTGATCCTCTATTTTTATGTTATCATGTAATCAAAAATGTCTAATTTCAATAAAATATTGATAGTAATACATTTTTATGCTATCAAAAATCGATCGCTGTGTCGGAAATCGTTAACTTGTTCACTATAGCCGACTTCCTGTTGGGTGGAACTAATGACTGTAATTTTGTAAGTTGTCTGGCTTAATGAGGACAATATATGTAGCAAGTTTGGTGACCATAGAAGAAACTGACCCCACCACTTTTGTCAAAAGGTGGCGCTACAGAGCTCCCCAGCCACACCCATGTGTTAACTCTGGCTCAGGCCTAATTGCCGAAAACACTGATGTGTATGCAAAATATCATGAAAATTCAAGCATGCCAAGTACCTCAAAACATGTGAACATTCATAAAAAGGAGTAATGCCAGTTAATGCATTGCCATGGCAACACTGTTTAAGATATCAAGAATTCCTTCAGAATTTTAAATCTGCACTGTCTTGACATTATTCTAAAAAAATTGAAGCAATTCAGGTAAAAATAAGAAGTCTGTTAAAAGTGCCACACATCCTTCCGCCAGTTGGTGGTGCTATGACCGTGACCCACAATAGCCACATTAATGTGATCAGCCCACAAGGCCAAACATACAGCTCAATTTTGATGTAACTCACACAATGCATGCAGAAGAAATGAGACACTTCCTTTTTTCCATTTTTTGACGTTATTCATCACGTCGCCATGGCAACACCGTTTGATATATCAAAAATCCGTTTGCAATTTAGCATCATCAGAATATGCCTCATTTGATGTTTCCATGCATTAGCAATCTCATAGGCCCTTTGAATATCTCATAGCCTTGAGGGAACATGTTTGTTTTATGTGTCACTTCTGAGCACGTGTAAAGAGTTTGCTTAAATATATGAACACCATGGAATATGTGTTTGTCTCCATAGAAAAATATTGACCTTTTCAGAGTGGGATCATCTTTTTTCATTAATTAACCTTGTCTGCTACCTGGCCTGTCTGCCTCGTGTTTTCTTCAACCTCTTTGTTTGTGGAATATTAAAAGAATGAAAGAGAGAAAGGAAAGATAGAAAATATAAAAAGCACTCTAAAGCACTTATGTTGAGCTTGAAGCTAAAAGGTCTGTTACCTCTTCACCTCACTTAAGTGTCATGGACTTGAGAGCTTTTGTGTTTAAGACTCCGAGTGCATCTTTCCTCTGACGGCTTTAGATTGGGCGGCAGTCAAGATTGACACTCAAAATATGTTCCATTTGGACTAAAGTGTTATGAGCCACAGTCTTCAGTTTGTACAGTCTCCCCCAGACTCTATATTCAGATGCCTTAAAAGATATTAAATGTCGAACTCAATCGTACATTAATAACGATAAATAACATAATACTGTATATATATATATATATATATATATATATATATATATACTGTATGAATAACTATGAAACATTGACATTTTGGGCTCTGATAGGAAGTGCTAATGATTGGTTTTGTATTTGCAGCTTCAGAAACATGACAGAGAGAGCGAGGACATTCCTTCCAAATGGAGATCAGAAGAAGAGATTGCCAAAGAGGCGTCAGAGTTACGAGGTCTCTTCAACTAGGTTTTAGGTAATTACTGCATATTACGTTTATTAATGGTTTCTCTTATAGACAATACAATATAAAGTTTTCTCTACATAAAGTGGGGTCCAAAGGACTGAAGCATTTTTAAATTATTTTTATTATTTAAACCTGGAAATAAATTAAAAGAGTTATGATTTTGACATTCAAAACAAACAAAATTTGTGATGCATAAGTTTGATTAAATGTGTGACATTGACCATGTTAATTCCTTTGTACAAAAGTGCATATTTTCTTTCTCCAATTTAAGCACACAACATGCTCTTTGAAACATTCCCAAATCATGCAGAGATAACATGGAGCATCAGGTTTTGACATTTGTTTGACCATGGATCCACAAACTTGTGGATCATGCCAGCTCAAGTGCATGCTGTCATTAAAGCAAAAGGGAAACATACCAAATACTAAGAAATTCTCAAACTTAAAGGAATATTCTCGGTTTAATACAAGTTAAGCTCAGTTGACAGCATTTGTGGCATAATGTTGATTACTGCAAAAATTGCAGTTACAATGAGGTACTTACGATGAAAGTGAATGGGGACAATTTTCGAGGGTTTAAAGGCAGAAATGTGAAGATTATAATTTTTTAAAAGCACTTACATTAATTCTTCTGTTAAAGCTCATGAATTATTTAAGCTGTAAAGTTGTTTAAATTGTCATTTTTACAGTCGTTTTAGGGTTTGTTGACATTACATCATCATGGCAACAAAGTTGTAAAATTGGCTTTAATTTTACACAGAAAAGGTTAGAAAGCAGTTTTATCACACAAAAATCATGTTAACACACATATTGTTTTTGTCTTGTGGCTATACTTTTGAAATAGTGAGTATTTTAATGTTTATGGTTTGGCCCCCTTCACTTTCAATGTAAGTGCCTCACTGGAACCCAGATTTTTGCTTCTTAAAAAAAGGATGGTAAAGTAAAAATACATTTTTGTGGTAATCAACATTTTATGAAAAAAAAAAAATTATTTGAAAAGAATGCAAATCGAAGGTTTTGTATTAGATGTATCAGACTTTTGGACCCCATTGGATACTCGGTTCAAAGCTTAATTTTTTTTTATTTTATTTTTTTTACCAGGAGCAGAAGGCTTATGCATACAGAAAATACATCAAGATGATATTTATTGTAATTAACCTCCTCATTTTGACCATGATTAAATCATAATAAAATTCTAGTTCATTGTTGTATTGCATTTAAATATACCTGTTTCTTTCTAATCATGTTTCAAAATATAAAACAAAAGTAACTATGAACAGGACACTATCTATTATTCTATCTAAGGTTTATTTAAACCAGCTTTAGTGCTTGGTAGGAGATAAACAATGACCCACTCTCCTTGCATGAGCCGCACACCTTTACTGATGTCCATATACCTAATGAAATGCTAGAGGTTTGATACTGATTTAGGCCCTGATGTCTGGAATACCAGAAACTGCCTTTAATCAAATATATGTACACAAAATAAGTGGCAAGCCGAGGCTACTGTTGAGTTTTGATAAGAATAAACAGAGATGTTTTGTTTGCGACAAATAAGCTTTTATTGGCGAAGTGTGGCATTAGTTACCCTACCCACAGTCCCAGTGCTGGAGACTATTATGACTTTTATTATTTTATCAATGTGGAAATAAAATGGTATTGACTGGCCCCTTACTCATCTGGAAAAGGAAATACAATTCTGACAGGATAATGCCTACCAGCCTATAGCCTTTCAGAGTAATCAAGTTGTAAAGAGGCCCATGAATTTTAAACAACATTATTATTCACAAGGTATTCTCTTAAGGAAATGCGCATAACAGTTTGAATGGGAGGAAATCCATCACTACTAGCTAAACGGAGATAAAAGTTTACCATAAAATTCTTAACACCAACAGGACAGACTGTGGTCACTAAAGAAATACACAGAGAAGTTACCCATAACATTGAGCTCTGTCTCATTGTTTGAATAAAGGCTATGGGGTCTAATATTGCAAAACCATTTTTGTAGGGGCATGTGACTTGAATTTAGTTTTTATATCTCAGTGTGTAGCATTTATTTTGACTTTTGTCGAATACTGTTAATAAAGCTTAATTTTTCGTTATGTTGCCTGGTTAATATTTATTATGGATTGAGACCTTTTTGCCAACTTTATGGGTAAAACAACAGAACAGGTGGTTCAAGTCCTGCCAGCATCCCATCTGATTTGCAAATAAAATTATATCAATAATGTTAGTCTAACCATATATTGCTCATAAAAGGCCACTGTAGTAGCAGCATCAGGTATTATAATTATATACATAATGTTATAATTATATCACATAACACATGTATATTTCAATAGGTTTTTATGATGCATGGATCCAGAGCACATGACCTTCCATAACTCCAGTGTAAAACTCTCAGGGCCAGCAAAGCCTTCCTGCAAAGGCCTCAAAATAAATAAAAAAATTCATGTTTTCTCTTTCATTCTTATTTATTTGTTTATGTATTTTCGATCTATTTACTCTCCTGATTTTGTCCATTTGCTGACTTTGTCAGTGCATAGACGAATAGTGATGTAAGTTTATCCAGTGCATTTTTATTCTTTTTATTCCTTATTCCTGTTTACAGGCAAAGCACGAGTTTGAGCTCCACACCTCAGAGCCTTCAGAATTTCCAGTAAATCTCTCAACAGTGCCAATGAGTGTCAAATGAGAGAAAAATCAACCTCATACCAAAATGTATTGATATCAATAATTGTGATATCAATAAACTGTTTTAATAATAGTCCATGTTTCATGTGTCCTTTTTTGGTTTATTATATCCTACATTTATCTATATGAAGCCTGGTCTCATGCAAATTATGTGATTGTGGCAAAATTTTTGCAAAATGAAATTACGTGGTTCATGCACGTATTGCACGGCAGTTTTGAGGTGAAATGTTCATTGTGTGGCGCTAAAAGCAAGTTAAATGTTCTTCCAAACAGATGAGGTTAAGTTAAAGGTGCTGTCAGCGATTGTTTTTCATGGAAAGGTATGCAAAGAATGTTACTACCTCAAAGATATTAATGAAATAATTGTCCTGAGATATCTAATCAGTCTCTGTGAAGCTCTAGACACTGTAAACAGCAAACAAAAATGTGACCGCGGTCTGCGGACAGTGACACTTTCTGCCTGTCAATAATTTTGCACGTTCTCATAGTATTGTAGTTGCAGCGAATTATTGAGGTTGCTGCTGCTGTTATTTTTGACAACCGTTTCTGCTGGTGTCGCTACACCTAAACTACACCTAAACCTACACTAAAAGAAAATCGGACTTTCGCATTGCAAGTCCAACACTCTATCATTTTATTTGAATTACAGCACAACCTAATGATGCTGGAATAAGCTTGTAAATGTAGCTGAGTATAGTATATAATGTAAACGTTAAAATGCATTGACTTTAAAATCATGCACTACAATAAAAGTGTTTTGACGTCATAAGATAGCATTGTGTAAGTAACAGAGTGAAAATAAGTGTTTATGAACTGATAATCAGCTATTTTACTTGCGATTTGTGTGAAAAAGCATACAACTTGTTGGAGATTGAGCTCCATTACCTATTCATTGTAAAACTGTGTTTTCTTAACAGCAGGAATCACATTGAAGGGCTAGACATTGAAGGCATAGGCTATCACTGCATAACTCCCACATCCATATGATGATATACACTCCCATCTTAGTACAAACTAAAGATCCCAATTCCGTCTAAATCACTAAATGAAATCACAGATGTCCTACAGTATGTCAACTAACTCAAACTATCCTTGTCCAAATAGTGCATAACTTATATAACATTCCTCCTCTTAAGATTTTGTTTATTATTCATTATCTTATAATGTGTGTCTTTAAAGCATAATATTAATAACCATTTAAAAGTAATTTAAGTGAAGCATGGCCTTTAAATCAAAGTCCTGTACAGATTGTGTTTAATCGTTTTTTCAGAGGATCATTATTTACAAAATATATTTTTAATTACCTCCCTGATTTAGCTGTAGGTCTAAATGTTCTTGCATTTTGCAACGGATTATGAGGTCAAAATGTTATGTCATCCATCTCAGTTTGTACATTTGTGGAGATTACACTGTGAAAATATTTTACACAGCAATTTTGTATTAAACTAAATGTGGTTACTCAAGGACATAGCCTACTGTTCATTTTCCAAAATTATTTGTAATGAGGTAATTCGTCGAAGACAGACTTGGGCAGATTTAAAAGTGGAAATAGTATGTGCAAATTATTTCTGTTTGCTGCTTGTACATTCAGCTGATTTAAAATAGCATTAATAATGAAAGAAGGGGGCATGTTACAGGAAGCAGTTGAGCTCAGGTCCTCAGACATAAAAGAGCCTTATCACTTCACTACTAGAGACTGCTCTATGATCCTTTCTATAAGATTTTGCAGGCCCTTACCCACTATCCCAAACTGAATGAGATATTCATCAAACAACTGAAACAGCTTTTTTTCCCCACTTTTCTCCAAACACTCAACTTAAATCTCTTATCTATCCTCATTTTTAAACGTCCCTTCCATCATCCTCAAACATCCAGTCTGTGAAAGCTAAAAAGACACCAGGCTTGACATGGAACATGAAACACATATCAGGCATAGATCTGAAGACAAGTTAAAACTAGGGCTTTTGTTTGTGGTCTAGGTGTTTTTTTTTTTTGTTTTTTTGTTTTTTAATGACAATCTAAGGTGGTCAGTCAACCATTTCAAGCTATGTTTTGGAACATGGTTAACCAAATCAACCAGCCTAAGGCGATTTAATGGTCTTATCTGCTTTCCCAGCCTGAACTACCTGGTGTGAAATGGGTTTAGCTTGTCAACAAGTTGGTCTCCCACCCTGACAAGACAATAAGTTCCCAAAACCCCTCTAAAACAATTACAGGACTATTCTGGGTATATAAACGATTTAAGCTTAATTGACAGCATTTGTTGTATAATATTGATTACCACAAAAATTTATTTTGACTTGCCCTTCCTTTTCTTTAATAATAATAATAATAATAAAAAAAAGCAAACATCTGGTTTACTGTGAGGCACTTAAAATGAAAGTAATTGTGGCCAGTCCGTAAACATTAAAATACTCACTGTTTCAAAAGTATAGCTACAATACATTGATAAAATCGCTTACAACCCTTTTCTGTATTAAGTTGTAGCCAATTTTACAACTTCACTGCCATGACGATGTAATGTCAACAAACCTTGAAACGACTGTATAAATGACAATTTAAACAACTTTACAGCTCAAATAATACATGTATTTTAACAGAAGAAATAATTTAATTGCTTTTATAAAATTATAAGCTTCATATTTCTACCTTTAAATCCTCCAAAAATTGGCCCCATTCACTTCCACTGTAAGTGCCTCAACTTTGATTTTTGCTTATTTTTTTTAAAGAAAAGGAGGGATGAGTCGAAATGATTTTTTGTGGTAATCAACATTATGCCACATTTGCTGTCGATTGAGCTTAACTTGTATTGAACCTGGAATATTCCTTTAAACTTGACCATTGACCAACTTGGTGGCCAGCTAAGACCACCAAACCACCTTTGTCTGGGTTAAGCTGTTTTTTTTTTTGTTTTGTTTTTTTTTGTTTTTTCAGCTAAGTAAGTCCCCACCACCTGAGCCAAGGTGGTCTACCAGTCATGACCTGGTTGATCATTGGTAGTCCAGCTTAGATGTTTAGCTTCGACCAGTTAGAACTTCCAATAAATGCTGGTTTTAGCTGGCTTTTTAGCAGTAGACTGAGAAAAGTAAAATGCACATTTTTAATTTTATTTATTATTTGTAAATGCAGTAGGAGAACTGTCTTAGTTGGTTCCTATTCTTAGAAAGATATAAATGAGTGAAATATGTATTAGAAATAAATGCAAATTTTCAGGAATTGTAAGTATTATCTTTTGGCATTTTTGCAACAACATGGCCAGGCTAAAAATAGTCTTAGAAATATCTAGGTGTTTATTTCACATTTGATTAAGTCAAAGAAAGATGCTTTAAGCCAGAAGTCTCAGTTATGTGAAGCATAACCCTGGTTCCCCTAGTCGGAACGAGATGCTACATAATCACATTGGGACACGCCCTGAGTGTCACGTGGTCTGAAGCCCTTATACAATCACGCCAACTTATTGGCTAGTGGCGCTTAAGCGATGCCCCTAGGGAGCTACGTCACAGGCTCCATAGAGGCGCTTGCTTTTGCGCCATAGAGTCAGATTTTCTGCAGGAAGGCACAAACCTATGCAGCTGCTAGAGAGTATGGTCAGCTTACACAGCGTCTCGTTCCCACTCAGGGAACCAGGGTTACGCTTCATGTAAGAACTCGAGCTGCGTAATTGCATTTGGAATGATATACATTCATGTCATGAAAACAGTAGCTGCCAACTGTCTACGTCCATGTGGCAAGCATATAGGCACACAAGTGAGTTAAATTAATAACAGAATAAACAGAGGGAATTATAAGTTTACTCCTGCTCCAACAGAAAGAACCTGGGAAGCAGGAGACAAACACTCGTCCAGATTATAAAATCTAACAAATGTACGCGGAGAGGACCACCCTGCCGCCAGACAAATGTCCTCCAAGGACGCACCTCTAGCCAAAGCCCATGAGGACGCCATGCTCCTCGTAGAATGGACTCAAATACCTGAAGGCGAAGGTAAACTGCGTAAGTGCTTGAAATTGCATCAATAAGCCAATGAGACAGTCTTTGCTTGGACACCGAAACACCCCTGTTGCGGCCACCAAAGCACACAAACAACTGTTCTGACTTATGCCACTGGCTAGTACGGTCAACATAAACTTGCAATGCCCAAACTGGGCAAAGCATATGCAATCATTCACGCTCCGACGACTCAAATGGGAGAGGATAGAAAGCCTGAAAATTAACAGTCTGCGAGTGAAATGATGTAGAAATTACCTTGGGTAAATAGCACAAATGAGGTCTTAACACCACTCTTGAACACTCTGGTGCAAAATCCATACATAAGGGATTGATCAACAGGGCATGCAAATCACCAACCCTTTTAAACGATGCCAATGTTACTAGCAGGGCTGTTTTAAGAGTCAGAAACTTATCAGTGACTGTTGCCAAGGGCTCAAACGGAGCACCCGAGAGTGCCTCTAAAACAACAGATAAATCCCATAAAGGAAACACGGATGGGATGAAAATGTCTAAGCCTACGTACCTTGCATAGCAGCAATATAGACTTAAAGCATTGTCAGGGAAACCCCGGCCCCAAAACGCTCTTGCAAAAAAAAAAATCCAGCACTGTACGGACAGGGCAGTGAACTGAATTTTCACAAAAGCAAAAATACGCCACTTGAACGTATAAAGCTTCCTAGTTGTTGGAGCTCTAACATTCAGAATGGTATCAACCACAACTGGGGATAACCCATCATTCAAAAGTGTGCCCCATTGAGGGGCCATACCCATAACTTCCACAAGTCTGGCCAGGAGTGCCAAATGCTGCCCCGAGCCTGAGACAACATGTCTGCTCTGACTGGAATCTTCCAAGGCACTTTCTCCAGGAGAGAGACCAGAGTCAAAAACTATACTCAAGATGGCCAAAACTGCGCCACTATCAGAAGCCAACCCCGATCCTCCCAAACTCTCTGCAGAACTGCGTACAGCAGATTGATCAGTGGAAATGCATAAAGATGCGTTGTCGGCCACTGATGAGCCAACACATCGATGCCCAGTGGTGTCCGATGCCAGAGGGAAAACCAAAGGTGACAGTGTGATGTCTTGCTCGAAACAAACAGGCCCATTTCCGCTCAGCCAAAGCTTCTCCAGATTTGTTCCATAATCTGAAGATATAATGTTCACTCTCCAGGCATCAAGCCCTGTCTGGACAGCAGATCCGCCCCCAAAATCAACTGGCCTGGGATATGCACGGTTCATAGGACAGCACATTGTACCGTGTCCACAGAAGAATGCGACGTGCCAGTAAAACGCATGAAAATGCACTCTTCCCTGGCGATTGATGTAGGACACCACCGTCCTGTTTTCCGACTGGATGAGGACATGGCTGCTCTGAATCCCCGGGAAGAAAATCTTTAACGCCAGCAGCACCGTGAATATCTCCAAACAATTTATGTGCCAATATTGCCGCTGGCCCGTCCAAACACCTTAGGCTGGATGACTCTTTATAACTTTGCGGCAACACACCTGTCCCAACGGAATGCTCAACATCAAAAGGCGGGTCCGTTTCCATGGTAACAGAGTTCTGTAGCACCCACGCGTCACTTTGAAGAGACAGAACACATGCGTCAGTGGTTGAAGTCCCTTTGTGGAGTTCATTCAGCACTGAAAAGGTCTCGCATGCAACATGCCTGGAGGAATGACAGCAGAAGCTGCGATCATGAGCCTCAAAAGCATGTGAAATGTTCTCGCAGGGAGAACATGTCCCACTATAAACATCGCTAGACACTGCCGAAATGACAGAACGCAAACTGGTGACAGATGTGCCTGCATCGCTCGCAAATCCAGCTCCACACCTAGAAACAGAGTATGTTGCCCTGGCAACAGGACACTCTTGTCTAGGTTACACACAGCCCTAGATCAAATGGCGGGCAGCCAAAGTCTCAGAGTGGGCAAACACCAACCAATTGTCGAGATAATTCAAAACACTGATGCCTTGATGCCTCAAGGGCGTCAAAGCTGCATCCATGCATTTTGTGAAAGTGTGTGGTGCCAGTGCAAGTCCGAACAGAAGGATGCAATATTGATACGCTTACCCCCGAAAGCTAATCTGAGAAAGCGCTTGTATTTCAGCGAAGTCTGAATATGGAAATAAACGTCCTTCAAATCTGTTGTCACAAACCAGTCCCCCGGCTGCACTTGTGACATTATTTTTTCCGCGTCAGCATTCTGAATTGACATTTCATTAGAGCAAAATTCAAACGTCTCAAAATCCAGAATGAGACGCAAGCCGGCGTCTTTTTTCGGGGCCAGATATTAATGGCTGTAAAAGCCACATTCTCTCTAAGAAGGGGGAATCTCCTCTATTGCCCCTTTTTCTAAGAGAGAGTGAATTTCCCGAATCAAAAACGGGGCTTCCCAAACAGAAATGTCTGTCGGAACAACCCCATTGAACACTGACGGAGCCCGCCTGAATTGAATTACATAACCATGCTTTATCGCTCGAAGTACCTGGTACAAAATTCCCTATAGCTGCTGCCAAGCCGACAGACAGGCAGACAAAGGAATTAACGCATGGCTCTTTCCTGCAGTGCGACCTATAACCACTAGATGGTGCGCTTTATGGGGCGACAACATGTGGTGCTTATGTTCACTGTGTGTTTTGTGTACACTTGTACCCGATGAACATTCTGTTATGCATGTCTCGAAACCTTTGATCATGGAGACTGAGGCTGAATTTGATCAGGCAATTATAAAAAAAAAATGGTCACTCTGAATGTATTTACAGCAGAGGACGCCAGAAAAACCATCTTCCCTAGCATAGAACGGGAAAGAAAGTGTGAACATGGAGGGGAATTGAGCAAGCAGGCTGGCCACAATGGCCCCAGCATTCTTCATGGGGGGACAACGTGTGGTGTTTATGTTCACTGTGTGTTTTATGTACACTTGTGCTTGATGAACATCGAATACTGTTATGCATATCTTGAGACTCTTGGTCATGGAGACAGAGGTTGAATTCGGGAAGCGTTTTATTTTTATGTTCGCTCCCCAGCAAGCTGCGGGGGAAAACTGAACCATATTCTGGTTATCGGACATTCATGGTGCAAACTTATTCCGATACTGATTAAAGGGCTAACATTAGAGAAACAGATACGTTTATATGGTCCAATTTCATTAACTGAAATAAATTAAATAAAAAAATAAAAACAAATCACGAAAAAACTTTGAAATTAAGTTGAAGTTGAATTGAAGTTAGGTTTTAATAAAAAAAAAAATACCATACGTATTTTGTAAACAAAAAAGTTGCAATTTGCAGGCCTCTTGAAGATTATGAAAAGTACTCTCTTCTGAGAATTGTGGATGATGCAGTGCTCCAGTTTTGTGGTATCTCTAATTTTACACTAGTTTAAAAGAATAATTCTGAATACAATTAAAAGCACATTATATTAACGGGGGTGGGGTGGGTCCAGAGAGGATTTAGCATGGGCTTAGCTTGTGGCTAATTTAATGAAATTATTATATAAGGTGTCTCAAAGAGAAGCCCAGAGCACAGAAATCTCCATGAATTGAGGCACCCATAAGAGATGATGTCAATAACATGTCACCCCTATGCCTGGGGTTATACACTGGGTTAGGATTGCTGTAATATGTAGAAAAAACAATTTGTTTCAAAGTAGACCAAGTTTAACCTGCCACACAGCTGAGTGAACTGGGAAAAAGAGCTAAGACACATTCATGATGAAGACAAGCATGTGGAACTACACAGTTTGAGCCGACTGGCATGTATTCCCTGTGGCAAGTGAAAAATATCTCGTCATTTTTCTGCTTTCATTTTCCACCTTGTTCAATGTACTTATCATTGCCAGAGGAGCTCATGAAGAGTGCAGTATGATTTGCCTTTTTTCACTCAAGATTATGAAAACAATTCATATTGATAGTCTCAGATATGTTTCAGAGATAGTATATGTTTCATAGAAGTTTATGAAACCTGTCTGGCAAGCATCATCTGTCTAGGAAGTGTAGTCCAGGGTCAAACTGATCTCAAAGTGAAATCTGAAACAGTATGTTGACCTTTTATTTTAGCTAAAATCCATCTCTGCTTACCGAAATTATAAACACTGCATTTTCAGGGTGAAATGTCCACTGAGGGGCGCTAAAATGTACTATAGGGCACAAAGTCTCAGCAACATATGGTGGGGAAGAGCTCCACAACACTGGCCGGACCCAGTGTTTCCCTGCAGAACATTGCCCAGAGCATCACACTCCCTCCACCGGTTTGTTGTCTTCCCACAGTGCATCCTGGTTCCATCACTTCCCCAGATAAACGGCACACATGTACACAGCCGTCCACATGATGTAAAAGAAAACGGGACACATCAGACCATGCACTGCTCCTGAAAAAGCATTTGCAACCCATTTTTTTTCCATAACCTGACACATTTCAGAGTGAAACAGGACATTGAATGATACAACAAAGTAGGGTGGGACTTCATGTTATTCATTGTCAATTGATTGGATCATAAAAAGTGGTCTCTATCTGACACATGGATGGAGGGGAAGGGTTGAAAATTAAGAAGGCTTGATGACATCAGCCAGAGGCAAAGCAACATTCCATGAAAGCCAAAAAAAAATTTTTATTGGAATAACGTGCACCGATGAATTCTTCACAATAAGACCAGAAATGTGTACTAAGAAAGTAAATAGGGTCAATCTTGATTTCATGTAGACATTAAGATTAGTCTCTCCTATTTAGTTCTACATTTTCATCTATTAGCTCTGCCTTTCCATCTTTTTATTGAATAAAGTGTCAAGACTGTCCACAGCTTAGAGGGGATACAGCAAGTTAAAATCTCTGACACTTTTAGAGCTTCTATTGCGTGTTAGTTTGAAAATGAGTAAAGGTCACTTGTGAAATGAGGTTTGCCTGTGTTTAGCAAGAGGCCAGATGAGTGGAAAGAAAAATAATGGAGGGATTACTCAGTCTGGGTCTGACTTGACAAAAACCTGAGGCTTCAATGTTGTGAAAAAGGCAATCTAAAAATTTATTTAGCTGGCCGAGCACTGCAGCGCAAACTTCTCCACTGTAATTCTCAGCATGCATTCATTCATCTCAGCAGTTGCTGGGATGTGGAGAATGTCAAATGCTTCTGTGTGTGAAGTATGGACTAGAGATCTCACCTCAGGGCATGGAGATCTTGTGCATCGCAATGCCGCAAGGGCCTGGGCAGCGGAATATACTTGCAGCAAAATATCATTTGTAATTTGCTTTAAGAGCCTCTTTAGAAGTAAGTACATTGGCTGGTTTGCCTGACCCAATTAGCCCCTGCTGGCAGATGCCTTTACTACAACATCTTTTTCCATTGACAGCCTTTCCATAGCTGTATATTTTGCCAAAAGTAAACATATAAAAAGCAAATATTTAATCATATTTCAGTAGATGTTTTTCCAGCAACTTATATTTGGAGGGCCCTTAAAAGTGAAAGTCATGTGCTAGCTGAGAAACTACAATTGAAATAGGAATGGTAACGAATAGCTTTCCCCAGGTATTATAACTCCTTGGCAGGGTTTTCGTTTGCCGGTAAATTTTTTGACCATTAAAACGCCCCAATGTCCAACATATTAAAAATGTGAAAATATTAACAAGAAGCATCAGCAACCCTTTAGTTGATGCCACAAGCATACAGCACGACGCTGTCCCAATGATGACAACGCCTCGCTCCAACAGAGGTTTACATTTTCCCGACATCTTGTGAAGTCCTAATCCGAGACTTCAGCGGCTGGTATCCCGCACAATGGCAAAAGCAGCCTGTGTTATTCCTGTATCACATGCCCACAGTGAGAAGTTCTCACTTCAGAATCACATTAAAACAGCCTTGCGTTGCTGTCTTCTTGAACCGAAAGACACCAGGCTTATGTGCAACTCAACCTGCAGAGAAACGCTGCACACATCTGACTTCACGTTGGCAGCAAAACACATCTGTGCTAATTAAAATGGGAGGAAAATAGTCATAAAGAAAGAGAAAGAAATTAGCCTAGGTGAGACATTTTCTGACATAACCTAATGATTTTTGTTATTTTAATATTACTTATAAACTAAAAGATATGAGGCAAATTGTAGTTCCATATCTGTCACTCACTCGACGTTGTGTTGATGTAGTGACACTAGGGGTCACTCTTGGGAGCCCCAAACACCTCTGCTTTTTCTAAAAAAGGCCAATGAGAATTGGCGAGTGGAATTTGCATGTCACTCCCCCGGACATACGGGTATAAAAGAAGCTTGTATGCAACCACTCATTCAGATTTTCTCTTCGGAGCCGAGCGGTTCTATTCATTGAGCTGAATTTATCCGCCGAGTTCATTCACCTCTCTCTGCTGGATTTTATGGCACATTTCAGCGGCTTCTCCCCCTCTGCATCTGTGGTTTGCAGAAAATGCCCCTGGGCGCTTCAGCAGAACATTAAAATGAGTATATTCTAAAAGAGTATATTTTCTTTCTGAAAGAGCGGCACACATGGAATGTCTTTTTAAAGATGTGTCTTTTTAAAGATGCCTTTCCGTTTGTGTGTTATTCCTGGTTGCGGTCGTTATCTCTCCACTTCAGACGGCCACGATCGCTGTCTTACGTGTATGGGCACTGCCCATGCGGAGACATCTTTCGTCGATGAGTCATGTCCTCATTGCGAGAACATGACCATGACAACGTTGTGGTCGCAACGTTTTCGTAAGAAAGCAAGCCACCCCAGCGGCTCCCCGCACCGGACCTTCTACCTACGGGTTTGAGGCCACGTAGGTTAGCACTGGGGGCGATTTGGGGACATCAATGGGACCACCTCCGCCGAGCTTGCCCCGATCGGGCTCTCGAACGAGACCGGCGGCTCGTCACAGCGCGAGTTCGAGCTCCGGATGACGAGTTATCGAGCGCAGCATTGGAGAGCGGGCTCGTCCAGTCTGACACAGAGGCTTCAGCTCGGCTTCCTCCTTCGGGAACGGTCGCCCAGCCTCACACCGACGTGGAAATGATGGATGTGCTTTCCCGGGCATCCACGAGCGTCGGGCTAGAGTGGAACCCTCCACTCTCCCCTGAACCCTCGCGGCTTGACGATCGGTTCCTGGGCACGGGGCGACCATGCCGGCCACATCCGCCCCCGTTCCTTTCTTCCCGGAAGTGCATGAGGAGCTAAAAAGATCATGGGAGGCACCTTTTACTGCCCGGTCCCGGTCTTTTAGCTCCCCCGCTCTCGCTACCCTCGATGGCGGAGTGGCCAGGGGGTATTCGGTGATCCCCCAGGTGGACAAGGTGCGCGCGGTGCACTTGTGTCCGCAGAGCACCACCACCTGGCGCGGGCGCCCGAAGCTCCCATCTGAGGCCTGTAGGTTTACGTCGTCCCTGATGGCTAGAGCCTACGGTGCCACTGGACAAGCCGCCTCCGCCCTGCACACCATAGCTCTCCTGCAAGTACACTAAGCCAAGGCGCTAAAAGAACTGCACGAGGGTAGTTCTGAACCGGGATTGATGCAGGAACTGTGCTCGGCAACCGACCTCGCTCTCCGGGCGACGAAGGCCATGGCGCGGTCTCTTGGGCAGGTGATGTCCACCCTGGTGTTCCAGGAGTGCCACCTTTGGCTCAACTTGGTCAAGATGGGAGAAGCAGACAAGGCAAGGTTCCTTGATGCCCCCATTTCCTAGGTTGGCCTGTTTGGTGACACGGTCGAGGACTTTGCCCAGCAGTTCTGCTCATCGCCAAGGGTGTCCTACTGCAGCACCGGCTCCGCCACAGCCCGCCCCCGTGGCCCGGCTCCAGCGTGGAGACCTCCAAAGGAAGCAGACGCCACCCATCTGGCAGCCGGCCCCTAAGAACCCGAGGAAGGCTTCGAAGCGCCCCTGAGATGAGCGACCCAGGGGCGAGGAGATCCACTTCTCTGGGGCTGGTCGACAGACCACTCCATCCCCCGGTGGAGGGCCGGGAGGAGAATCTTTTGGAGGCTGCGGCACCCAAAAGCCTGACAAAAGAATGGTTCCCTTGTCCCCTGGGTCACACATCCGGTGCACACGGCCATCGTCACGTCCACTGTCCCATTTTGGCAGGTGTGGCGCTCCAGCAGCGGACCCCCCGCCCCTGTGCGCCCAGCTGTGGCAAAAACATGCCCACACGGGATTGTTCCAGTGGACTATGGGGACAAGATTCATCCTCCCCCCTCCTCGACCAATATTATTGTGGGCGGCAGGAGCCAGATAAGTGCTTCAATGTCCCTGGACTCAGCATGGTCACGGGGCTCAAGTCCCCACGATGTGGCACCTCGACAGATCATTCCCTTGGTCCCCCTCGCCCGAAGTTTGGCCGCATGGCTCGCGCTTTTCAACCCGTCACGATGGCTGACCCGGACCGTCCGACTCAGCTACGCGATTCAGTTTGCCAGGCGCCTGCCCAGGTTCAGCGGTGTCCGCTTCACCTCGGTGAAGGGCGAGAACACCACTACCTTGCGTGCGGAGATCACGACCCTCCTGCACAAGGGCGCGATAGAGCCTGTCCCTCCAGCCGAGATGAGGAAAGGGTTCTACAGCCCTTACTTCACCGTACCAAAGAAAAGCGGTGGGTTGCGACCAATCCTGGACCTGCGAGTACTGAACCTTGCCTTGCACAGACTCCCGTTCAAGATGCTGACGCAAAAATGCATTCTAGCGAGTGTCTGACATCTAGATTGGTTCACGGCGGTAGACCTGAAGGATGCGTACTTCCACGTCTCGGTCCTAACTCGACACAGACCCTTCCTGTGGTTTGCCTTCGGGGGCCAGGCGTACCAGTACAAGGTCCTCCCCTTCGGCCTGTCCTTGTCCCCTCTTGT